>NC_087194.1:10137249-10144749 GCF_035594125.1 Scylla paramamosain
CTGTGAACTTATCATTAAACCCAGCTGTGACCTCACTGAACGTTTCCCTTTGTGTCTCACAACACAAGGGAGCAGTCACAGCCTGCCCTCTAAAGATAACTCTCTTCCTCCACACAAAACTACAAGCAGCTAATAACACACACCCTTCACTCAGAAACTTCAAAATTATTATGGCGACTCCTACACCAGCCTCGGAGTCCCCATCTGGGGAGGGGACCATAAATAAATCCTCAACAGGAAGATTCTTAAACATCTATCACTTCACAACCTTCTATCTGATCGCCAGTATGGGTTCCGTCAAGGCTGCTCTAATGATGATCTTCTGGCTTTCCTTACTGAGTCTTGGTCATCCTCTTTTAGAGATTTTGGTGAAACTTTTGCAGTTGCCTTGGACATATCAAAAACTTTTGATAGAGAGTGGCACAAAGCTTTGATTTCCAAACTACTCTCCTACGGTTTCTATCTTTCTGTAACTTCATCTCAAGTTTCCTTTCTGACCGTTCTATTGCTGCTGTGGTAGACGGTCAATGTTCTTCTCCTAAATCTATTAACAGTGGTGTTCCTCGGGGTTCTGTCCTGTCACCCACTCTCCTTTTATTATACATTAATGATCCTCTAAATCAAACTTCTTGTCCTATGCACTCCCACGGTGATGATACCACCCTGCACTTTTCCACGTCTTTTCATAGACGTCCAACCCTTCAGGAAGTAAACATTTCACGCAGGGGAGCGACAGAACGCTTGACTTCTGATCTTTCTAAAATTTCTGATTGGGGCAGAGCAAAAACTCAATTCCTCTATCTATCAATTCGACACAACCTTCCAGACAACTATCCCCTCTTCTTCAATGACACTCAACTGTCCCCCTCTTCTACACTGAACATGCTCGGAAACGCTGAACATGCTCGGAAACTTCACATCTCATCTCTAGCTAAAACAGCTTCTATGAAGTTAGGCATTCTGAGACGTCTCCGCCAGTTTTTCTCACCCCCCCCCCCCAACAGCTGCTAACTCTGTACAAGGGCCTTATCCGTCCATGTATGGAGCATGCTTCACATGTCTGGGGGGATTCCACTCATACTGCTCTTCTAGACAGGGTGGAATGTAAAGCTTTTCGTCTTATCAACTCCTCTCCTCTAACTGACTACGTTCAGCCTCTCTCTCATCACCGCAATGTTGCATCTCTAGCTGTCTTCTACCGCTATTTTCATGCTAACTGCTCTTCTGATCTTGCTAACTGCATGCCTCCCCTCCTCCCACGGCCTCGCTGCACAAGACTTCTGTCTTGTATTCTGTCCACCTCTCTAACGCAAGAGTTAACCAGTATTCTTAATCATTCATCCCTTTCTCTGGTAAACTGTCAAACTCCCTGCCTGCATCTGTATTTCCACCTTCCTATTATTGGAATTCCTTCAAGAGGGATGTTTCAAGACACTTATCCTTCAACTTTTGACTACCGCTTTGGACCCTTTTATGGAACTGGCATTTCAGTGAGCATTTTTTTTTTTAATTGAATTTTTGTTGCCCTTGGTCAGTACCCTCCTACATAAAAAAAAAAAATACATAATGTATATTAATCTCTCTCTCTCTCTCTCTCTCTCTCTCTCTCTCTCTCTCTCTCTCTCTCTCTCCTCTCTCTCTCTCTCTCTCTCTCTCTCTCTCTCTCTCTCTCTCTCTCTCTCTCTCTCTATATATATATATATATATATATATATATATATATATATATATATATATATATATATATAGTTACAAGCAAAGCGACCATAACAATATTAAAACGTAAATATCACCGGGGCTACGTGGCTGATCGTAACGAAATTAGCACCATTTGACAGCACAACTCTATCAGATTTATAAAGTATAGCTTTCATCTGTTCCGCTTGTCAAGTAATGGGAAACTTGCAAAAAGTAGATGGGTGTCGAAAATTAAATATTTTCAAAATTTCCCAATTTTCAGCTTTTTTTTTTTTTTTTTTCAAAAACTGGACACACACCACTGAAAGCAGAATGGACTTTCCTATTCAACGGCATATAGCACAACTACTCGGCTTTAGCAAAGTTTTGAGTTACATTGACGTTTTTATTATTAGGCTCTTGTGCAATGTGAGCGGTATTTGTGATACCGCTCACAAGGATAGTTTCAAAAACTTTAGATAGGCAGGAAATTAAAGCAATAGGACGGTAGTTTGAGGGATTAGAACGGTCACCCTTTTTAGGAACAGGTTGAATGTAGGCAAACTTCCAGCAAGAAGGAAAGGTAAATGTTGACAGACAGAGCTGAAAGAGTTTGACTAGGCAAGGTGCAAGCACGGAGGCACAGTTTTGGAGAACAATAGGAGGGACCCCATCAGGTCCATAAGCCTTCTAAGGGTTTAGGGCAGCAAGGGCATGGAAAACATCATTGCGAGGAATTTTAATAGGTGGCATGAAGTAGTCAGAGGATGGAGGAGAGGGAGGAACAAGCCCAGAATCATCCTAGGTAGATTTTAGCAAAGGTTTGAGCAAAGAGTTCACCTTTAGAAATAGATGTGTTGCAGTGGTGCCATCTGGTTGAGATAGAGGAGGGAAAGAAGAAGAAGCAAAGTTATTGGAGATATTTTTGGCTAGATGCCAGAAGTCACAAGGGGAGTTAGACATTTTCTGTTAATGAAGGAGTTTTTGGCTAGTTGGAGAACAGACTTGGCATAGTTCCGGGCAGAAATATAAAGTGCATGAGATTCTGGTGATGGAAGGCTTAAGTACTTTTTTTGGGCCACCTCTCTATCATGTATTGCACGAGAACAAACTATGTTAAACCAAGGTTTAGAAGGTTTAGGACGAGAAAAAGAATGAGGAATGTACGCCTCCATGCCAGACACTATCACCTCTGTCATGCACTCAGCACACAAAGACGGGTCTCTGACACGGAAGCAGTAGTCATTCCAAGGAAAATCAGCAAAATACCTCCTCAGGTCCCACCAACTAGCAGAGGCAAAACGCCAGAGGCACCTTCACTTAGGGGGATCCTGAGGAGGGATTGGAGCGATAGGAGAAGATACATATATGAGATTGTGATCGGAGGAGCCCAACGGAGAAGAAAGGGTGACAGCATAAGCGGAAGGATTAGAGCTTAGGAAAAGGTCAAGAATGTTGGGCGTATCTCCAAGACGGTCAGGAATACGAGTAGGGTGTTGCACCAATTGCTCTAAGTCATGGAGGATAGGAAAATTGTAGGCTAATTCACCAGGATGGTCAGTGAAGGGAGAGGAAAGCCAAAGCTGTTGGTGAACATTGAAGTCTCCAAGAATGGAGATCTATGCAAAAGGGAAGAGGGTCAGAATGTGCTCCACTTTGGAAGTTAAGTAGTCAAAGAATTTCAGAGGAGTTAGGTGAGAGGTATACAGCACAGATAAATTTAGTATGAGAGTGACTCTGTAGTTGTAGCCAGATGTTGGAAAACTCGGAAGATTCAAGAGCGTGGGAACGAGAGCAGGTTAAGTCATTGCGCACATAAAAGCAGCATCCAGCTACTGTCAGTTGCCTCAGACACCTGAGTTTAAGTGAGGAAAAGAAGATGAGGTTTAGAAGAGGAGAGGTGGTGTTCTACAGATCGAAAATTAGATCTTAGACCGCGAATGTTGCAGAAGTTAATGAAAAAAAAAGTTGAGGGGAGTATCAAGACACTTAGGGTCCTCGACAGAAAGGCAGTCCGACCTGGGGACATTTATGGTCCCCTCCCCAGATGGGGACTCCGAGGGTGGTGTAGGAGTTGCCATGATGATTTTAAAATTTTTGAGTGAAGGGTGTGTGTGTTATTAGGTGCTTGTGGTTTTGTGTGGAGGAAGAGAGTTGTCTTTAGAGGGCAGGCTGTGACTGCCCCCTTGTGTTGTGAGACACAAAGGGAAACGTTCAGTGAGGTCACAGCTGGGTTTAATGATAATTTCACAGCACCCCCTGAACAGTGCTTTAGACCTCACTGGGAGTAATTATCGTTTCGGCAGGTGTCTACTGCCTCCTTCCTCCTTCATTCTCCAGGTGGAAATTTAAGTCCCCCCACTATTATCACCTGGGAGCACTTGTGGCGTAAGAGCAGGGTGTCTAGCTCCTCTGTCAGGAAGTCAAGTAGAGCTCTTCCTTGCCTGGGGGTGCCGGTACATGACACAGAGGAGGAGTCCACTGCAATCTTCCATCACAACCCTGAAGAACTACGCCTCTGTCTAGCCTCGAAGGGCTACCTCCAATTCCTGGATTTGGAGGCCGGTTTTGAAGCAGGTGGCCATGCCTCCACCTGCTCTGCCGTCGCGATCCTTCCTTATCCACCGAGAGTAGCCTGGAATTTTACCAAAAGTTTGTTCCACCTCACCGTTCAGCCACGTTACCGCGACAATGTCAGCACGGTGCCGCAGGACGAAGTTGTGGGTGACGTCATAGACGTCAAACCCTTCAGGAGGTAAACATTTTACGCAGGGAAGCGACAGAACGCTTGACTTCTGATCTTTCTAAAATTTCTGATTGGGGCAGAGCAAACTTGGTATTGTTAAATGCCTCAAAAACTTAATTCCTCCATCTATTAACTCGACACAACCTTCCAGACAGCTATCCCCTATTCTTCAATGACACTCAACTGTCCCCCTCTTCTACACTGAACATCCTCAGTCTGCCCTTTACGTATAATCTGAACTGGAAACTTCACATCTCATATCTAGCTAAAACAGCTTCTATGAAGTTAGGTGTTCTGAGACGTTTCCGCCAGTTTTTCTCACCCCCCAAGCTGCTAACTCTATACAAGGGCATTATCCGTCCATGTATGGAGTATGCTTCACATGTCTGGGGGGGGGTTCCACTCATACTGCTCTTCTAGACAGGATGGAATCAAAAGCTTTTCGTCTTATTATGTGATAGATGTTTCGTCTTATTTTCGTCGTATTTTCATGCTAACTGCTCTTCTGATCTTGCTAATTGCATGCCTCCCCTCCCCCCGCGGCCTCGCCGCACAAGACTTTCTTCTTTCTTTCACTCCTATTCTGTCCACCTCTCTAACGCAAGAGTTAACCAGTGTTCTCAATCATTCATCCCTTTCTCTGGTAAACTCTGGAACTCCCTGCCTGCTTCTGTATTTCCACCTCCCTATGACTTGAATTTCTGTATTTCCACCTTCCTATGACTTGAATTCCTTCAAGAGGGAGGTTTCAAGACACTTATCCATCAATTTTTGACCATTGCTTTGACCCTTTTATGGGACTGGCATTTCAGTGGCCATATCCTTCCTACGTTTCTACATAAAAAAAAAAAAAGCCTATACCAGCTTACTGAGTGTGCAGGGCCTGGTAAACCACGTAACCTTCCCCATGAACGAACGGGGAGGGCTGCTAGATCCTGTGCTGTCAGGCTTCCCTGAGACCAGTGTCCGTTGCCAGCAGCTAAGGCCAGTGGTCAACTCAGACCACTATGCTGTACTGACACAAGCGGAGTTGAATGCAGCGAGGGAAGATGCTGTCCCGCGCACCATCTGGGTCTGGGAGAGAGATGACTGGCTATCCATAAAGCACGACATGGTGCACACTGACTAGGAGGTCCTTCTGGTGCGGGATGCTGAGGCCAAGGCACACGCCCTCACCACCAAACTCCTCGCCCTCCAACAACTGCACGTTCCCAACCAGTTGCACCTCACCAGGTCAGGTGACCCAGCCTGGTTTGGCTACCGCTGCAGGGCTGCTGCTGAGGCCAAGTATGCTGCTTGGCTAAGTACAAGCGTCATCCGTCATCAAAGAATAAGGCACAACAACAGAAAGACTGCAGACGTATGACAGCTACCTGTAGATGGGCGAAGAGACAAGAGAGAGAGGACCTGAAGCACAAATTGTGCGGCCCAGGAGTTGGCAATAAGATCTGGTGGAGCCTGGTTAAGGAGCGACAGGGAGCGAGCCATCAAGACGCCATCCCACTACTCATAAGGCCGGACGGGTCCACTGCCACGAGCAGCGTGGAAAAAGCTTCACTCCTGGCCCAGCTCTTCAGCACTGAGATGAAGGTAGAAGACCCAGAGCGACCTGCACCACGCCTGCCACAAGAAACCAAACGCATGATTATCATTGCGTCGGTGGAAGCGGGGCAGGTTGAGCAGCTCCTCGGCACGGTGGACGTGAGTTAAAGCCATCGGCCCAGACGGCGTCAGTCCACGGCTTCTTAAGTACTATGCCAAGGAGCTATCGGGTCCCCTCTCTTCAGTCTTCACGTCTTGCCTTAGGGAGTGCAAGTGGCCCTCAATATGGAAGGAGGCACACGCGGTATCAGTCCATAAAAGAAGCTCGAGGTCTGAGCCCACCAATTACAGACCAATCTCTTTGCTCTCCGTGGTGGGCAAGGTTCTTGAGCGTGTGATAGCTGGAGCCATCTGCCGGCACGTGAGCGAGAACCACCTCCTCTCAGACCAGCAGTTTGGCTTCAGGCGCAGCCGGTTAACTGCTGATCTCCTCCTCCTCCTATCCAAGGACTGGCAAGACGCCTTGGATGAAGGCCTCGACACCCTTGTGGTGGCCCTGGACATTGCTGAAGCCTTTGATAGGGTCTGGCATGCGGGGCTCATCGAGAAGCTTCGCGCCAAGGGTGTCCAAGGGGACCTTCTGACACTGCTCGGTGACTATCTTCAGGGGAGGACCCTTCGAGTGGTGGTCAACGGGCAGTCATCAGGGCCTTCACCAGTAGAAGTCTCGGTTCCACAGGGTTCAGTGCTGGGCCCAATCCTGTGGAACATTTACATTGATGACCTCCTCCGGCAGCTACCTACAGTGGCAGCGTATGCTGACGACTGTACACTCTCCCGCTCTTACTGCCGCCTCGACAGCCAGCGGGCCATCAGTGAGTTGAACAGGCAGCACAGACAGGTGGAGCACTGGGGAGAAGTGTGCCAGGTCAGCTTTGCTCCAGAGAAGACGCAGGCCATGGTCATCTCACGGTCCCCATGTGCCTCTCAAGAAATTGCAGGACAGCTGTACTTTGGGGGCAAGAGCCTGCCACTTCAAGACCATGTCAAGGTCTTGGGAGTGTCTGTGGACCGTGGCCTTTGCTTTGACCACTACATCGCTGCCGTCGCCAATCAAGCCTCATTGAGAGTCTCTGCCCTGCTTAGGGTGGCACCAAGCCTCGACTCGCGGGGCATCCTCACCCTGTATAAGGCACAAATACGTCCTTGCCTTGAGTACGGTGCCCTGTCCTGGATGTCTGGCACTGCCACCCACATGCAGAGACTCGATGCAGTCCAGCGGCGTGCCCTGCGACTGGTGGCGACCGAGGACGACCAGCAACCGTCTTCACCTGTGACGTTCCTGGAGCACCTCAGGGACGTGTCGGCACTGGTGGTGTGCCACAAGGCCCAGGTGCAGGGCGTCCCCCACCTCACCTCACTGAGGCTTCCCCCGCGAGCCGTGCAGAGGCATACGATGGCTCCCCTCTGCAGCGACGAGATGGTGGAGGTACCTCGTATCTCCACCATCTCCACTGCAGGCAGCACCAGCGCAC
>NC_087194.1:10149749-10284749 GCF_035594125.1 Scylla paramamosain
TTCTTCCACGATAACCTGTAACGTAACCTGTATCCACAGGTAGGTAAGGATAGGTAGGAACAGACTCTTTGTAAAACATCTTTGTAAAACACCGTGCTAACTGCATGCCTCCCCTCCTCCTGCGGCCTAGCTGCACAAGACTTTCTTCTTTCTCTCACCCCTATTCTGTCCAATTCCCTAATGCAAGAGTTAACCAGTATTCTCAATCATTCATCCCCTTCTCTGGTAAACTCTGGAACTCCCTGCCTGCTTCTGTATTTCCACCTTCCTATGATTTGAATTCCTTCAAGAGGGAGGTTTCAAGACATTTATCTTTCATTTTTTGACTACCGCTTTGGACCCTTTTCTGGGATTTTTTATTGGATTTTCTTGGTCTTGGCCAGTGTCCCTCCTACATAAAAAAAAAAAAAAACACGGAAGTTGTTCTTTGTTCATTTAATACAGGACCTCCTTGTTGCTTGTTATCGTCAACTAACGAACGCAACAGCAGGCGTCATCCTGATCACGTGCTGCTGATCCTCGTGCTGTCTACGTCCGTTTTATATAGCCGGCGGCACCTCCCGAGCAGAATAGTGGGAGAGAGGGTGCGGTGTGCTTCGTGATGGAGTCACCCTCGCTGCTAGTGACTGTTTCAAGTGAGCGGTGGAGGGCACTTCGAGATTGTTGGCGTGTCTCTTGTTGAACTCTGTGCTGTATTAGTGTGTGCACAAAACTCTAAACAGACTATAAATACTAAGTTATGTGGTGTCGTTGTATAGCTGATACCAAGACACAGTTACCTATTCCTGACGTCTCTCCAATAACCAGAGACGCAGGCACGGTGACGTATTCCTAACGTCTCTCCAGTAATCCGAGACATACTAAACTTTTCCACGTTACTACATAATCCTGTAACGAGTGAACTCTCCTGAGGTTGGTGTAAATAAATTGTATATACTAACTTTATTGAAACTTTCTTTCAAGCCCATTAATATCACGCTATCTTTAATTAAATGTTCCTGCCGCTTGCGTGACAAACTGCCGAATAGGGAAACAATGTTACCTTCTCTATCGAGCACATCTTGCTTGAATGTGTGCATTACCGGAAGGAAAGGCGGTCATCGGCAGCTTACTGTCGGGGCCACAGCCTCCCGCTAACGCAGACCATCCTTCTAAGTGATCAGTACTCGGATGTGTTTGAAAGACTGATGATTTTCCTGACTGAGACCAATTTAATCGTAGAGCTCTGATTTACATGTATATATATATATATATATATATATATATATATATATATATATATATATATATATATATATATATATATATATATATATATATATGAACTTATATGAACTTATATGAACTTATATGAACTTATATGAACTTATATGAACTTATCATTAAACCCAGCTGTGACCTCACTGAACGTTTCCCTTTGTGTCTCACAACACAAGGGGGTAGTCACAGCCTGCCCTCTAAAGACAACTCTCTTCCTCCACACAAAACTACAAGCACCTAATAACACACACACCCTTCACTCAAAAAATTTTAAAATCATGGCGACTCCTACACCAGCCTCTGGGGAGGGGACCATAAATGTCCCCAGGTCGGAGTGCCTTTCCGTCGACGACCCTAAGTGTCTTGACACCCCCCTCAACTTTTTCTTCATTAACTTCTGCAACATTCGCGGTCTAAGATCTAATTTTCAATCTGTAGAACACCACCTCTCCTCTTCTAAACCTCATCTTCTTTTCCTCACTGAAACTCAGGTGTCTGAGGCAACTGACAGTAGCCCCTTTTCTGTTCCCTCCTACTTTCTCTATCCTCATTTTCGATCCAAAGCTGGATGCTGCGTTTATGTGCGCAATGACTTAACCTGCTCTCGTGCCCACGCTCTTGAATCTTCCGAGTTTTCCACCATCTGGCTACGACTACAGAGTCATTCTCATACTAAATTTATCTGTGCTGTATACCTCTCTCCTAACTCCTCTGACTATAAGAAATTCTTTGACTTCTTAACTTCCAAAGTGGAGCACATTCTGACCTTCTTCCCTTTTGCAGAGATCTCCATTCTTGGAGACTTCAATGTTCACCACCAGCTTTGGCTTTCCTCTCCCTTCACTGACCATCCTGGTGAACTAGCCTACAACTTTGCTATCCTCCATGACCTAGAGCAATTGGTGCAATACCCTACTCGTATTCCTGACCGTCTTGGAGATACGCCCAACATTCTTGACCTTTTCCTGACCTCTAATCCTTCTGCTTATGCTGTCACCCTTTCTTCTCCATTGGGCTCCTCCGATCACAATCTCATATCTTTATCTTGTCCTATCACTCCAATCCCTCCTCAGGATCCCCCTAAGCGAAGGTGCCTCTGGCGTTTTGCCTCTGCTAGTTGGGGGGACCTGAGGCGGTATTTTGCTGATTTTCCTTGGAATGACTACTGCTTCCGTGTCAGAAACCCTTCTTTGTGTGCTGAGCGCATAACAGAGGTGATAGTGTCTGGCATGGAGGCGTACATTCCTCACTCTTTTTCTCGTCCTAAACCTTCTAAACCTTGGTTTAACACAGCTTGTTCTCGTGCTATACATGATAGAGAGGTGGCCCACAAAAGGTACTTAAGCCTTCCTTCACCAGAATCTCATGCACTTTATATTTCTGCCCGGAACCATGCCAAGTCTGTTCTCCAACTAGCCAAAAACTCCTTCATTAACAGAAAATGTCAAAACCTTTCAAGATCTAACTCCCCTCGTGATTTCTGGCATCTAGCCAAAAATATCTCCAATAACTTTGCTTCTTCTTCTTTCCCTCCTCTACTTCAACCAGATGGCACCACTGCTATCACATCTATTTCTAAAGCTGAACTCTTTGCTCAAACCTTTGCTAAAAACTCTACCTTGGACGATTCTGGGCTTGTTCCTCCCTCTCCTCCACCCTCTGACTACTTCATGCCTCGTATTAAAATTCTTCGTAATGATGTTTTCCATGCCCTCGCTGGCCTAAACCCTCAGAAGGCTTATGGACCTGATGGGGTCCCTCCTATTGTTCTCCGAAACTGTGCCTCCGTGCTTGCACCTTGCCTAGTCAAACTCTTTCAGCTCTGTCTGTCAACATCTACCTTTCCTTCTTGCTGGAAGTTTGCCTACATTCAACCTGTTCCTAAAAAGGGTGACCGCTCTAATCCCTCAAACTACCGTCCTATTGCTTTAATTTCCTGCTTATCTAAAGTTTTTGAATCTATCCTCAACAGGAAGATTCTTAAACATCTATCACTTCACAACCTTCTATCTGATCGCCAGTATGGGTTCCGTCAAGGCCGCTCTACTGGTGATCTTCTGGCTTTCCTTACTGAGTCTTGGTCATCCTCTTTTAGAGACTTTGGTGAAACTTTTGCTGTTGCCTTGGACTTATCAAAAGCCTTTGATAGAGTCTGGCACAAAGCTTTGATTTCCAAACTACCCTCCTACGGTTTCTATCCTTCTCTCTGTAACTTCATCTCAAGTTTCCTTTCTGACCGTTCTATTGCTGCTGTGGTAGACGGTCACTGTTCTTCTCCTAAATCTATTAACAGTGGTGTTCCTCAGGGTTCTGTCCTGTCACCCACTCTCTTCTTATTATTCATTAATGATCTTCTAAACCAAACTTCTTGTCCTATCCACTCCTATGCTGATGATACCACCCTGCACTTTTCCACGTCTTTTCATAGACGTCCAACCCTTCAGGAGGTAAACATATCACGCAGGGAAGCCACAGAACGCCTGACTTCTGATCTTTCTAAAATTTCTGATTGGGGCAGAGCAAACTTGGTATTGTTCAATGCCTCAAAAACTCAATTCCTCCATCTATCAACTCGACACAATCTTCCAGACAACTATCCCCTCTTCTTCAATGACACTCAACTGTCCCCCTCTTCTACACTGAACATCCTCGGTCTGTCCTTTACTTATAATCTGAACTGGAAACTTCACATCTCATCTCTAGCTAAAACAGCTTCTATGAAGTTAGGTGTTCTGAGACGTCTCCGCCAGTTTTTCTCACCCCCCCAGCTACTAACTCTGTACAAGGGCCTTATCCGTCCATGTATGGAGTATGCTTCACATGTCTGGGGGGGTTCCATTCATACTGCTGTTCTAGACAGGGTGGAATCAAAAGCTTTTCGTCTCATCAACTCCTCTCCTCTAACTGACTGTCTTCAGCCTCTCTCTCACCGCCGCAATGTTGCATCTCTTGCTGTCTTCTACCGCTATTTTCATGCTAACTGCTCTTCTGATCTTGCTAACTGCATGCCTCCCCTCCTTCCGCGGCCTCGCTGCACAAGACTTTCTTCTTTCTCTCACTCCTATTCTGTCCACCTCTCTAACGCAAGAGTTAACCAGTATTCTCAATCATTCATCCCTTTCTCTGGTAAACTCTGGAACTCCTTGCCTGCTTCTGTATTTCCACCTTCCTATGACTTGAATTCCTTCAAGAGGGAGGTTTCAAGACACTTATCCACCAATTTTTGACCACTGCTTTGACCCTTTTAGGGACTGGCATTTCAGTGGGCATTTTTTTTATTAGATTTTTGTTGCCCTTGGCCAGTATCCTTCCTACATAAAAAAAAAATTTATCTGCATATAATACGTAGTGATGCTGCGTAGCCTCCCTTCTTGTGTGACTGAGTTGCTTCTCCCTCTTCCTTGCCCTGACAAGGACAATAGCTTTGTCACAGGATTAGGAATCCCATATGACTGTAGAGCGTGTGAAAGAATATATGTATGTATATTATATTGTATATTTAAGTGAAAAAAGTAAAGTAAAAGTTTAAGAAAGTAAAAGTTTAAAAAAAGTAAAGTAAAAGTTTAAGTAAAAAAAAAAAGACAAAAAAATAAATAACGAGGTTAAAAATACAATGATAAAATAAAATAAAATAAAATAAATAATAAAAATCTTATAAAATAAAAAAAGTGGTCTAATACTCGCGCAAAAAAAAATAAAAAAATAAATAAATAAATAATAATAATAAAATAAATAAATAAATAAAAATAAGTTTAACACCAGACGGAGCACGGCCTTGGTAATTTTCATCTTCAATGCTGCTAATTTGCCAGAAAGGAATTATGTAGATTACGAAATGATTACCATTCGTCCCTACACTCAGAATCCTCTCCGTTGTTTCGCCAGCTTTACGGTCGGTCACCATGGTAACGCTTGTCCGTCTTCGCACTCTTACTGCGGTAGATGTGCTGAAAAGTCATATGGTGGAACAGAGCATCTCTTTAGAAAAGAAGTGCCGTAACTGTGAAGGTGCTCACTCCACTTTCTCACGCGACTGCCCTGCATAGAAAGTGGAGAAAGAGGTCTGCACAGTTAAGGCTACTGAAAGAAACTCTTACTATGAGGCGAGAACGCGAGTGAAGCAGACGCAGGCAGCGCCTGCTTCAAACGTCTCATATGTCTCAACGGTAAGAGTTCAGCCATCCGGACCGATCCGCCGTCCGCCGCATCTACCCCAACACCCTCACCCTCAACTTCTGCCTCTCTCACTTCTAAATTTACATCTACTACTACCAAAACCTCTACCTCTATCACTTCCTTTGCTCCATATCTGTCTGCTGTTTCTACAACTCCCAATAAGGATGAAAAGAACAATTAATTAATAGATATAGGAGGAGGCAGTAAGCACCTGTTAAACGATCATTACTCCCAGTGAGGTCTAAAGCACTGGATCAGGAGGTGCTGCGAACTTATCATTAAAACCAGCTGTCACCTCACTGAACGTTTCCCTTTGTCTCACAACACAATGGGGCAGTCATAGCCTGCCGTCTAAAGACAACTCTCTTCCTCCACACAAAACTACAAGCACCTAATAACACACACATACCCTTCACTAAAAGAATCAAAATTATCATGGCGACTCCTATACCAACCTCGGAGTCCCCATCTGGGGAGGGGACCGCAAATGTCCCCAGGTCGGACTGCTCTTCTGATAATGACCCCTATATAAGTGTCTTGACACCACCCCCCCAGCATTTTCTTCATTAATTTCTGCAACATTCGCAGTATAACATCTAGTTTTCAATCCGTAGAAGACCACCTTTCCTCTTCTGAACTACATCTTCTTTTCCTCACCGAAACACAAGTGTCTGAGGCAACTGACAGTAGCCCCTTTTCTGTTCCCTCCTACTTTCTCTATCTTTATTTTCAATCCAAAACTGAATTTTGCGTTTATGTGTGCAACGACTTAACCTGTTCTTGTGCCCATGTTCTTGAATCTTCCAAGTTTTCCACCATCTGGCAACGACTACAAAGTTACTCTCAAACTAAATTTATATGTGCTGTTTACCTCTCACCTAACTCCTCTGACCATAAGAAATTCTCTGACTACTTAACTTCCAAAGTGTAGCACATTCTCTCTTCCCTTTTGCAGAGATCTCTATTCTTGGAGACTTCAATGTTCACCACCAGATTTGGCTTTCCTCTCTCTTCACTGACCATCCTGATCAACTAGCCTTCAACTTTGCTATCCTCCACGACCGAAAGCAATTGATTTAACACCCTATTCGTATTCCTGACCGTCTTATAGATACGCTTAACATTCTTGACCTTTTCCTGACCTCTAAGCCTTCTGCTTATGCTGTCACCCTCTCTTCTCTGTTGGGCTCCTCTGATCACAATCTCATATCTCTGTCTTATCCTACCTCTTCAATCCCTCGTCAGGATCCCTCTAAGCGAAGGTACCTCTGGCGTTTTGCCTCTGCTATTTGGGGGAACCTGAGAAGGTATTTTGCTGATTTTCCTTGGAATGATTACTGCTTCCGTGTCAGAGATCAGTCTTTCTGTGCCGGGCGCATAACAGAAGGTGATAAGTGTCATGGAGGCGTACATTCCTCACTCTTTTTTTCTTCCTAAACCTTCTAAACCTTGGTTTAACTCAGCATGTTCTCGTGCTATACATGATACAGAGGTGGCCCACAAAAGCCTCCATCACCAGAATCTCATGTACTTTACATTTCTGCCTGGAACCATGACAAGTCTGTTCTCCAACTAGCCAAAAACTCCTTCATTAATAGAAAGTGTCAAAATCTTTTAAGATCTAACTCCCCTCGTGACTTCTGGCATCTAACCAAAAGTATTTCCAATAACTTTGTTTCTTCTTATTTCCCTTTTTTTTATTTCAACCACATGGCACCACTGCTATCACATCTATTTCTAAAGCTGAATTCTTCGCTCAAACTTTGCTAAAAACTCTACCTTGGACGATTCAGGGCTTGTTCCTCCCTCTCCCCCACTCTCTGACTACTTCATGCTACCTATTAAAATTTTTCGCATCACTGGCCTAAACCCCCGGAAGGCTTATGGAAATGATGGGTCCCTCCTATTGTCCTCCGAAACTGCGCCTCCGTGCTTGCACCTTGCCTAGACAAATTCCTCCAACTCTTTCAGTCAACATCTACCTTTCCTTCTTACTGGAAGTTTGCCCACATTCAGCCTATTCCTAAAAAAGGGTGACCGTTCTAGTCCCTTAAACTACCGTCCAATTGCTTTCCCTCAGATTTCCCGCCTATATAAAGTTTTTTAATCTATCCTGAACAGGAAGATTCTTAAATATCTATCACTTCACAACCTTCTATCTGATGGCCAGTAGGGTCAAGGTCGCTCTATTGGTGATCTTCTGGCTTTCCTTACTGAGTCTTGCTCATCCTCTTTTAGAGATTTTGATGAAACTTTTTCTGTTGCCTTGGATATATCAAAAGCTTTTGATAGAGTCTGGCACAAAGGTTGCATTTCCAAACTATCCTCCTACGGCTTCTATCCCTCTTTCTGTAACTTCATCTCATGTTTCCTTTCTGATCGTTCAGTTGCTGCTGTAGTAGACGATAACTGTTTTTCTTTTAAATTTATTAACAGTGATGTTCCTCAGGGTTTTAACCTGTCACCCACGCTCTTCTTATTATTCATCAATGACCTTCCAAACAAAACTTCTTGTCCTATCATTTCCTACGCTGATGATACCACCCTGCACTTCCAACGTCCAACCCTTCAGGAAGTAAACATTTCATGCAGAGAAGCCGCAGAACGCCTGACTTCTGATCTTTCTAAAATTTGTGATTGGGGCAGAGCAAACATGGTATTGTTCAATGCCTTAAAAACTGAATTCCTCTATCTATCAACTCAACACAACCTTCCATACAACTATCCCCTCTTCTTCAATGACATTCAAATGTCCTCCTCTTCTACACTGAACATCCTCGGTCTGTCCTTTACTCATAATCTGAACTGGAAACTTCACATCTCATCTCTAGCTAAAACAGCTTCTATGAAGTTAGGTGCTCTGAGACGTCTCCACCAGTTTTTTTCACCCTCCACCTCCCCCCCGGGAGCTGCTAACTCTGTACAAGGGTCTTATCCGTTCATGTATGGAGCATGCTTCATATGTCTGGGTGGGAGGGGGGGTTTCCACTCATACCGCTCTTTTAGACGGGGTGGAATCAAAAGTTTTTCATCTCATCAACTCCTCTCCTCTAACTGACTGTCTTCAGCCTCTCTTTCATCGCCGCAGTGTTGCATCTTTAGCTGTCTTCTACCGCTATTTTCATGGTAACTGCTCTTCTGATCTTGCTAACTGCAACTATCTTGCTAACTTGCTAACAAAGCACAACACTGTGCGGGTTAAGCCACAATATTCAAGGTGTTTACAGTGGAACTGTAGAAGTAACTAGAATATTTATTTATGACTTTTAGTGAAAATACACAGGCCGTCCGTTAGTCTAAAGGAGACGAGACTGTCGGGTGAGTTTGATCCTACAATGCTAATTAAACACTACCATCCGTATAGAAGATATGAGGGACACGGCGTTGCCATATGCATACAATGATACAGACGGTAGTGACGTTGAATACACCTCTGGAAGCTGTTGTGCGCAAGGTGATATTCAACAACACGCATCTCTAATTATCTCCCGATGCGTCCATTGTTGATAACGATATTACATCACTGATTAGCCAGCTTCCGGGCAACAAGTTAGTTCTGACGACATCAACGCCCATCATTAACAATAGGGAAGTTAGAGGTCAAGTGTTAGGTCAAGTGTACGTGGGGAGCACGTAGTTAAAATACTATTAAAGTCAAACCTCTGTCTTTTGAAAGATATAAGTGCGACTCGTGTAGATGATCGGACTAGTAACACGACTGCCATTGACTGTTATAGCTCTTAGGAAGTCATCAATGACTCCCACGGAAGTGACTGCATATCTGCATCTCTTATTCACGCAACATCCCGCCTTCGTAATTTTAACTTCAAGAGAGCAGATAGAGCAGCCTTCCATTGGACTGCCGACGCAGATATATCGGAAGAGGACATTGACACCACGGTGTCTATGTCCTATAATGGTGTATATGTCCTTAATTCAGCAACGAAACATAATCCAAATTACACGCCGCCGAGGCAAGTATTCCGATTACTTCTATAGTTCGTACAATGCGTGGACTTTCATGGTGGACATCGAATTTCCGACAAACACTCTATGAGCGCAATAAATGATACAGGCATTTCAGCCAGCAGACCAGTCAAGCAAATTTCATAGCCCATAAAAGACATGGGCTCAGGCAAGAAAAGTAATCCGTACTGGTAAGAGAGACTCATTCACACAGTCAACTGCACAACCCCACTATCACAAGGCTAGAAAACCATTCGCATATTAGATACCAAAAAAACACATCCCTATTACAATTCTGAAAGTCAACAATATTATAATAGACAACCAAGCAACGACTGTCAACGCAATAGCAGAGCACTTTCACCGTAAAGAGGCAGCGGAACTCACTGTCCCAAATTTTGCCACAGGAGGCGTAAACTCTGACTACAACGCAGAGTTTATGTTGGATGAACTCCTCTTTGCCCTGAAATCCTGTAAAGGCTCCTCTCCCGGTCCAGACAATATTTCGTGCAATATTTTGCAACATCTCGGCCACCAGTCCCTTGCAGAATTATTACACTTTTACCACAGACTATGGACCACCTACACCAGTGCATTTTGTCACATTGCGCTCACGATCTGTCTATGTAAGGTCATGGAACGTATGATAAAAAGAAGGCTAACTTTTGTTTTAGAAACAAAGTGTTTGTTAGGTTTTCGGAAGTTCCAAGACACGATGGATCAGCTAACAAACCTGGAGCATTGCATTTCAGAGGCATATGCCAAAAATTAATTCATAATGGGGGATGTTTCTGGACAAAGCCTTTCAATATGATATAGCGACACGGTATCCTCATAAAACTCTACGCTCACGGCTTCAGAGATAACATGCCTAGTATTGTTTATAACTTTTTTTCTTTTTTTTTTTTTCAGGACAGAACATTCTCTGTCAAGGAATCTTAAACACTCACTATACGATGACGACTGTGCGCTGTTACATTCCTCGCCTAATGCACAGTTCTTGGCGGGCAGATTCAAGTTGTCATTCCTAAGTGTATTAACCCTTCAAGGCCAGCTAATAACATTTATAAAAATCAGTAAAGTTCCTGGGTTTGTATTTTGACAGCAGTCTCAAAAGTCGTAAAAAATCAATTTTCTTAAGTATCTTTCTGGACCTCATGGGGAACAGACAGAAAATCTTTTATTAATGGTGTATATGTCCTTAATTCGTTCTCACTTAAACTATGGCTCACCGATGTATGGGTCTGCGCCGGAACCAAGACTGAGGAGACTGGATTTTTTTTTTTTTTTTTTTTTAGAACGAATATATACGAATGTGTCTTTTATCCCATGGGATAAAAGGAGCCCAGAAGGCTCCCCTCGGTAACACATTAAACATAATTATATGCCCGCACCACTACCTCTACAATGCGGTCCGCTTTCCAGTTCCTGAAAGACTCCACATGCTCTGCCAGCGCACAGGCATCAGATTGGACGACGCAGACCTGCTCGCGCTGCTTACCTTTCCCCGCTGGAAACGTCATACCACCACCTTCACCATCAACTGGCTCCCGCGGAAAAAGGCTGTCGTTACCGAGGCAGAGCTCGTCTAGCACTTCTCATAGCTGGTCTCCCTCCATCCCGACTTCTCTACACAGATGGTTCCAAGGCGGATGAATATGTGAGTGCAAGTGTGTGGTCGTGTGAGCGTGCCCTCAGGTTTCGACTGCCTTCCCATACATCGGTGTTTTCTGCTGAAACTTTTGCTATTGATGTCCTTAAACCATGCATTAGATTCATCTTATTGGATATATTATTATTTGTACGATATGTTTTCCCGGCGGCAAGCCAAGCACTGCTTGTCGCCAAGAGTGTATCCTCAGTTCCGGGCCGAGCCCAATAAGGGAGAGATGTGTGTCCCTGTGTCTCGCTCCCCTGCCTAGCTATCTTGCATGGCGCAGTGAAACCCTTCCCTACACCGGTCAAGATGCCTCTACCTCGCCGATCCCCTCGCTCGACGCCTAGGGCCTCGACGACAGTGGTTCCTCGCAGCCTCCAGCCGCTGCTCCAGCAGGCAAGGCAGACCATCAGTGACCAGCAACAAGCCATCACCACCTTGCAGGTCAACATGGCGGCGCTCATCACACGAGGCAACGTGGCGCCAGCCGCTCGGGTGCCTCTCTCGGCTGCCCCCGAGAAATGCGACCTGGATATGACACCAGCTGCATTCAGGTCGTGGAAACGGTCCATGGAGTGCTGGCTTCTCCTCTGCAAGTGGCCACGCCAGGAAGCGGTCCATCACGTCAGACTCCTCTGTGGCCCCCCGCTGCAACGTGCCTTGGACGCCAGATTCACCTTCAACCAGTGGAGCGCCCTCACACAGCAGGAGGCGCTGGACGCCATTGGTAACCTAGTGCTTCGCTCCTGCAGCCCGGCAGTGCAGTGGGCAGAGTTTTTCGGTGTCAGCCAAGGGCAGGACGAGTGTGTTAGTGACTACTTCGTACGGGGCGCCCAGAAAGTCAACGACTGCGCTTCCGAGTGTCCCCAGTGCAGCCTCAACCTCTCTGAGTACTTGCTATTGAAAAAGCTTGTGGTAGGCATCCGCGACACGGGCCTAAAACAGCAGGTGTATCAGGCGTGTGACTCGTTAGGCAGTGTGGACGCCCTAAGGGCCATGTATTGTGCATATGAGGCAGCCCGCCAACACACCACAGGCGTGGGCGGTTGGCGGGAAAGCAGTCGCGCTGCTGGCATCGTGCGGGCCGAGGAGAACGGGTACCAGACGCTCGACGCCGCCGCTGCCACCACCTCTGGCAAGACACAGCCCTCACGTACTTGCTGGAACTGTGGTACTTCGCACACCCCTGACAGAGCTTCCTGCCCGGCCAGGGAAGCAGTCTGCGTCGCCTATCGTAAGAAAGGTCACTTCAAGAGGTGCTGCAGGAGCTCCAAGCGCCCACACGGCACTGCATCTGCCTACGCCGTCTCGGGATCAGTGACAACGGCAGGCGCGAACGTGTCCCGCCAACCCACCATAGAGGTAACAGTGGCGCTTGGCAAGGGCGCCAAGCACCGCACAGCAGCTGTGGCAGACACCGGCGCCCAGGTGTGCGTCGCGGGGGCGGCCCTCCTGTCCAGTCTCAACAAACAACCCACCCAGCTACAGGGATGTGCAAGCTTGCGGGATGTAGCGGACTTGCCCTTACGGTGCCTCGGATCGTGCCGGTGTGACATTTACCTTGGCGGCCATGCTACACAGAAAGAAGTATACTTCGTACCCTCCGCCAGGTCGCTGTTCCTGTCACTGAGCGCGTGCAAGGAGCTGGGGCTGGTGCCCGCCGACTTCCCTCACCACTCCCTGCCGACAGTGCAAGCAGTGGAAGCGCGTGACACGACCGCCGAGCCTGCCCAGCCGCCTGCCAAACCCGCCACGATACCATTCCCGCCACACGAGGAGCACGTACGACGGCTAGAGGAGTGGCTACTACAACACTTCTCGGCCTCCGCCTTCAACACCACAAGGAGCCCGCTGCCCGTGATGGACGGCGAGCCTCACCACATCCACCTGGCACCCAACGCTGTCCCCTACGCCTGCCACACGCCCGCCTCGGTGCCGAAACACTGGGAGGACGAGGTGAAAGCCCAGCTTGAAGACGACGTACGGCGAGGCGTCATCGAGCCCGTCCCGGCAGGGGAACCCACGGAGTGGTGTGCCCGCATGGTTGTGGTAGCAAAGAAATCAGGGCAACCGCGGAGCACCGTCGATTATCAGCGCCTCAACGCCGCATGCCGCAGAGAGACACACCACACCCCTGCCCCCTTCGACATGGTGTCTAGTGTCCCCAAACATTGCTTCAAGACAGTGGGTGACGCTTATTGGGGGTACCACCAAGTCAGGCTGGACGAGGAGAGTCGAAGTCTCACCACCTTCATCACCCCATGGGGGAGGTTCAGGTACCTCCGGACCCCCATGGGCCACTGTTCTGCAGGCGACGCATACACAAAGCGCTTCGATGACGCCATCCAAGGCATCGTGAGGAAGCACAAGTGTATCGACGACACCCTCCTCTACGACAGCAACATCGAAGACGCATTCTGGCACACGTACGAGTTTCTGGCGACCTGTGCAGCCAAGGGGATTACTTTGAAGCCTGAAAAATTCCAGTTCGCACGGAGGGAGGTGGATTTCGTGGGTTTTCGCCTCGGCTGGGAGGAGTACAAACCCACAGACGAGCGCCTAGCGACAATCAAAAGCTTCAGGATGCCTGACAAGCCCTCCATCTCAGACATCAGGTCGTGGTACGGGTTTGTCAATCAACTTGCCCCATTCCTCGCCACAGCCCCAATCATGAACGCCTTCAGGGAGCTCCTGAAGAAGCCGTGCGGAAAGGCTGTGTACTGGGACGAGCACCTGCAGGAGAAATTCCGCCGCGCTCAGGACACCATATGCCAGCTTGCAAAGGACGGCCTGGCATATTACGACAAAACCCGCCCCACAGTTGCCCTCACAGACTGGAGCAGGGAGGGCATTGGATTCATTATCCTGCAGCAGTTCTGCCACTGCTAGTCTGCTGCCGCTCCCTTCTGCTGCAGGGCGGGCTGGCGTCTGGCCCTGTGCGGAAGCCGCCACCTCACGGCCGCCGAGACTGGTTACGCCGCGGTAGAGGGGGAAACCTTGGCTGTGGTGTGGTGCCTCCAGAAAGCCCGGCTGTTCTTGTTGGGGTGCCCGAACCTCACCATCGTCACCGACCATTGCCCTCTCACCAAGCTGCTGGGGGACAGGGCCCTCACAGAAGTCATCAACCCACGACTCTTCCGGCTCAAGGAGCGAACGCTACAGTACCGCTTTCAAGTCAAATATCTGCCAGGAAAAAGGAACGCCGCAGCCGACTTCCTGTCCAGGTACCCAGCCCTCAGAAGCCCCACCACAGACACCGACGCCGACCTGGATGAGGACCTCACCGAGGCAGTAGCAGCCGTGGTCATCGCCACAGCCGAACACGAGGGTCACATTCTCGACGAGTCAGCGGTGAGAAAATCTGCAGCCGACGACCCTGTCTACCAACTACTACTGGCCAAAGTGTTGGCCGCGGACTGGCACCCACACAAAGCGCAAGAAGTGGCCTGCCTGCGCCCGTTCTATGGCGTGAGAGACCGGTTGGCAGTCTCTCAAGACCTTGTCACATACACCTTTGACCAGGGTTGTGTGCGACTCGTGATTCCTGAGCCCCTCCGCCCACAGGTAGCAGCAAACTTACACGCTGGTCACCAAGGGGTAGATTCCATGCTGCGGAGGGCAAGGCAATGTGTATACTGGCCCGGGTTGGAAGGGGACCTGCAGCACTACCGGGCGTCGTGCACGTCATGCGAGACGCACGCTCCCTCTCAGCCCTCAGAAACACTCGTCATCACGCCGCCCCCAGAGTACCCATTCCAATCCACAGTGGCGGACATGTTTCAGCATGAGGGGCACACCTACATGGTCTACGCTGACAGGCTCACTGGATGGCTAGAACTCGCCCATTTCCCACACGGTGCTACATCTAATAAAATCAAGAGTCAAATGAGGCAGTACTTCACGCGATGGGGCGCCCCGGAACAGCTGTCCACTGATGGGGGGCCGAACCTGGCGAGCGAGGAAATGTCGGAATTCCTCAAGAAGTGGGGTGTCATTGCACGCCTGTCCTCAGCACAGTACCCACAGTCAAACGGGTGGGCCGAAGCAGCGGTCAAGACGGCCAAAAGAATCATCAGAGCCAACACAGGTAGCGGGGGCTCATTGGACACGGACAAAACCTCCCTCGCTGTGCTGCAGTACCTTAACACCCCGCTGCGATCTGTCAACAAGTCCCCCGCCCAACTTGCCACCGGAAGGCAGCTGCGTGATGGCGTGCCAACGGCCCGACGACATTACAAGGTGGACAGGCACTGGGGAAGGACGCTGCGTGAGAGAGAAGTGAAAATGGGGGAGGAAGGCAACACCCTGATGGCAACCTGCACACCCAGACAGTTCCGGCCCCTGTCCCCCGGCACACGAGTAAGGATGCAGAACCAGGCCTCGGGCACGTGGAGGCGCTGCCCTACAGGCAGTACACCGTCAGGCTTGATGGTAGCGGCCGAATAAGCCTCAGGAACAGGAAGCATCTGCGGCCCGTCGCTGTCAACCCCACCGCCCGCACCGCCAACCCTGCGCCCACCAACCCCGCCTGCTGCTCAACCAACCACGACACCCGCACAAGTCTCAACCCCCACCCAACCTCAGCTACGCCCCGCACCCAGGAGGCAGGTGCGGCGACCGGGGTGGCTGAGCGACTATGTGTAACACACACACACACACACACACACACACACACACATACACATATCAGATTAATGTGTTGCAGGCACACATTTATCTTACAGGGGGATATTGGATATATTATTATTTGTACGATATGTTTTCCGGCGGCAAGCTAAGCACTGCTTGTCGCCAAGAGTGTATCCTCAGTTCCGGGCCGAGCCCAGTAAAGGAGAGATGTGTGTCCTTGTGTCTCGTTCCCCTGCCTAGCTATCCTACACATCTCATTTTTTTTTTTTTTTTATTCTGTCAGCCCTTCGGCAATAGAGTCCAGCCACTCGGATTCAAATGAAATCTAGGGCAACATCATTAATAAGAATTAATGCCATAAATCCTTCTCACTGATTTGTTTGTCTGGATTTTCCAGTACACACAGGAATAAACAGGTTGACATGCTGGCTCGGTCTGCTACAAAGATCGAGGGAGCATGAAACATTCGTTGGGATCTGCAGTCCTGCCTCTCAGTCATCAGTAAAACTCCTGTGGCAGGGTCATTGGGTTAACCTACATCTACACTCCATCAAACCCATCCTGGGCTCGTGGGCCTTCTCCAATCTCCCGACATGGCGGGAGGAGGTGCTCATTGGAGTGAGGAGATCCTTGACAGCTTACTGCCGGTGTCGTAGGTTTTAGTGACCAGCTACTTTCAAGTGTCCGAGTGCGCGCGCAGCCCTATGTTCACTGCCAGACGTATGGATCATTTACTCCCACCCACGGTAACGCACAAATCTCCCTGGACTCCCTCTTAAGGACACTCATTTTATTCTCGGAAGAACGTTTAGACGTTGGCTGATATCCATTAGCTACTATGCCACATCACACAATCTCTCTCTTTAATATATTTCTTTTTACTTTTTATTGGAATTCAAGTATTAGGTATGGATTATTTAGCTAATCAAACCATTCAATACCACTAACTAACCCAGCATTATCTAACGTAACCCAAATGATGTGTAGCAATACCTAATCTAACCTAACCTAACCTACATGACATGACTACTATTGCTGTTGTCGAATGGTGTCGGCTGAAGACGTCTGTGTGTTGCAATGGCTGGGAGTAAATGTGCCGTACGTCTGGCAGTAAAAATGGTGCTGTACGCGCACTCAGTCACTTTTTTTTTTTTTTTTATGTAGGAGGGACACTGGCTAAAGGCAACAAAAATCCAGTACAAAAAAAAAAAAAAATGCCAGTCCCAGAACAGGGTCCAAAGCGATAGTCAAAAACTGAAGGATAATTATTTTGAAACCTCCCTCTTGAAGGAATTCAAGTCATAGGAAGGTGGAATTACAGAAGCAGGCAGGGAGTTCCAGAGTTTACCAGAGAAAGAAATGAATCATTGAGAATACTGGTTGACTCTTACATTACAGAGGTGGACAGAATAAGGGTGAGAGAAAGAAGAAAGTCTTGTGCAGCGAGAAGCGGGAGGAGAGGAGGCATGCAGTTAGCAAGATCAGAAGAGCAGTTAACATGAAAATGGTGGTAGAAGACAGCTAGAGATGCAACATTGCAGTGATGAGAGAGAGGCTGAAGACAGAGAAGAGTAGCTGATGAGACGAAAAGCTTTTGATTCCACCCTGTCTAGAAAAGCGGTATGAGTGGAGCCCGTTCGCCCCCCATAAGAGGGAGCGGGTTCCCTTTGGAAGTTGTCAAAGAATTTCTTATAGTAAGTGGAGTTAGGTGAGAGGTATACAGCACAGATAAATTTAGTTTGAGTGACTATGTAGTCATAGCTAGATGGTGGAAAACTCGGAAGATTCAAGAGCATGGGCACGAGAGCAGGTTAAGTCGTTATGCAACATCAGTTTTGGATTGAAAAGGAGGATAGAGAAAGTAGGAGGGAACAGAAAAGGTGCTACTGTCAGTTGCTTCAGACACCTGAGTTTCAGTGAGGAAAAGAATATGTGGTTTAGAAGAGGAGAGGTGGTGTTTTACAGATTGAAAATCAAATCTTAGACCGCGAATGTTGCAGAAGTTAGTGAAGAAAAAGTTGAGGGGAGTGTCAAGACACTTAGGGTCGTTATCAGAAGAGCAGTCCGACCTGGGAACATTTGTGGTTCCCTTCACAGATGAGGACTTCGAGGTTGGTATAGGTGTCGCTATGATGATTTTGAATTTTTGAGTGAAGGGTGTGTGTATTATTAAGTGCTTGTAGTTTTTAATGAAGGAAGAGAGTTGTCTTTAGAGGGCAGGCTGTGACTGTCCCCTTGTGTTGTGAGACACAAAGGAAAATGTTCAGTGAGGACACAACTGGGTTAAATGATAAATTCACAGCACCCCCTGATCCAGCGCTTTAGACCTCACTGGGAGTAATTATCATTTCGGCAGGTGCCTACTGCGTCCTCTGTCAAATTGAAAACTTGAAACTAGCTGGTCACTTGAAGCTACTACAACGGTGGCCGCGGCATCCCGCTAACGCAGACCACTCTTTTGGGTGATGATAATCCGGATGTGGTCGATAGACTGATGATTTTCCTGCCTGAGACCAATTTAATCAAAGAGCTGTGATTTACATGCATACATGTATCATGCATACGTGATACCATGCACCTTGTGCTAGGGGGTTCCACTAACACATGTAGTTATCTCCAAATCCAGGGATAACAACAAACACTGTCCAAAATATCATCCAGTATAATAACAAACTGCCAAGTACAGAGTGAACCTTATGGCCCAGAGACCAGCCGCTGACTGAGAGGCGCGCATGACGCCAACTAAGGAGTGATCCGAAAAGAAAAGGGAACCGAGAAGCGTCGTACATACAAATTGAATACATATATATATATATATATATATATATATATATATATATATATATATATATATATATATATATATATATATATATATATATATATAAAAGTACCTCATTCTTAAACTCTGACCCATTATCAGAAAGCAAAACTGAAGGTGTAGTGAATGGATAAAGGAGGTAGGACTCTAACGCATGGGCCACAAGTGTAGAAGATTTGTTGGGAAAAGTTGAAAGAATAACAAAGCGACTGAAGTGATCAACACAGACTAGAACATATGAAGATCCTTGGTGACTGCGAGGTAATTGCAGAAGGACCATAGCAACAGTATCAAAAGGACCAACAGGAGTCGGATATTCAAGCATTGGAGCTGTGTGAGTGATACCTTTAGTTTGTGCACGAGAAAGACATTACGCTACATGATTTGTGATGTCAAGACTCATAGTAGAACAGCAATAACGCTTACGCGCCATTGTTGAGGATTTGTCACGTCCTGGATGACCAGACCAGGGACCGTCATGAATGAGCTGAAGCACAGATGGAACTAAAGAAGTAAGAATGACAAGTTGCGTCACTGTTTGCTCATGAACTGACACAGTATGACATAATATACCATCAACAAGGGAAAAGCGAGACAAAAGAACATGCAACTTGGGTAAATCAGACTCATCATCCGATTCTAAGGCATATACCACAGCAGACCGACAATAAAGGGTCTTGATGCTGGGCAGCAAAAAGTTCCTCTCATGAAAAATTAATAATTTCTGACACAGAAGCAACAGCAACATTTCGAGAGAGAGCATTTGCAATCACATTTGCTTTACCGGGCAAATGGTTGATCGTCGGGTTAAATTCATTGACTATGACAAACCATCTGGCAAGACGACCTGAAAATTTTTTACCCTTGAAATGGTAAAGCAAGGAAGCATGATCAGTGTAAACAGTCAATTGGTAGATATAGATGATGTCACGAAAATGACGTAAGCCTATACCAGTGCCAGAGCCTCTAGGTGAGTAATTGAGTAGCGAGACCATTCAGGGTACGGCTGGCATATGCAATGACATGAGGATAAGAACTCTCAGTCTGCTGCATTAAAACAGCGCCTACTCCTAAAGTACTTGCATTGGTGAAGAGTGTAAAAAGGAGGCTGTAATCTGGAAAGGCAAAAATTGGAGCATGAGAGTGCATGTTTGAGTTGGTCAGTTTACTAGTCAGTTTACTGGTCAGTTGGCTAGTTTACTGGGCGTCATGCCATACGAAAGAGACATCCTTTTTGAGAAAACGTGAGAGAGGGGACGCAATGGATGCAAAGTCTCTGATGAATGCACGGTAATAACCCGCAAGACCGAGGAAAGAACGCACGTCGTTTACTGGCTTCGGGACAGGAAAATCTTGAACTGCTCGAATTTTATCATCAGTGGTGTGAATGCCATCCTTGTCAACTACATGACCTAAAAACTCAATGCGTGAGCGAAGGAATTTATACTTAAGCAGGTTAAGTTTAAGACCTGCTACTTGAAATTTTTGCAAAACAAGTTCAAGTTTGTCAAAGTGAGACTCAAGATCACGAGACACCAATATCAAATAATCAAGGTAAACAAACAAACCATCACCAATAAGACATTGAAAAAGACTAACAAGTTGCTGGCAAGTCAGGGACGAGTTACATAAAGCCATTGGAGCACATTGCCACTCGTAATGACCTGATGGCGTAGAGAAGGCAGTAATCTCATGGCTACTAGAATCCAAAAAAAAATTGATATGAGGTCAAGAGAAGTGAATACATTGTTGTCTTTCCCGATCGACTGCAAAAGGTCACTTAAAACAGGAAGAGGATAATGATCAGGGACGATCACAGAGTTAACTCTCCGAAAACCAACTACAGCACGTAAAGAACTGTCTTTCTTTGAACCCAAAAACAGTGGTGAGTTCCACGGAGAGTGTGATTCTTGGATAATACCGTCTTTAAACATTCCATGGATGATACCGTCCTCAAACATTCCATGGATGATACCGTCTTCCAACATTCCTTCAATTAAATTCTGAACAACAGCACGCTAACTGTGAGGCAAACGATAGGAAGGCAAAAGAAGAAGGATGTCTATCAGATTTTAACAAAATGTGATGCACAATACGGTTTGACACCAAGAGGTGCATTAGGCAAAGCAACAACTGGTTTGTGTTTGCCTAGCAAGCCACGGAGACGAGACTTTACTGATGGAAAGTCCAACACCTTAACATGACCAGGAAGCTGAGAAATGAGATCAGAAATATAAGAAATATTTGTATTAGGAAAAACAGAAGCAATAAGGCGTGGAGAGTTATGAAAGGACCTACTGTCGCAGACTTCAAAAGAACCATGAAGTACGCCGTTCTTGAGAGAAATCGGGGCACCGGTTAGATTAGTTACCAAGGCACCAGTTACAGGATCTTCTCGGACACAGGAAAGAGTACTTTCAAGAGCCAGCCTATGAACGCGGACAGACTCTGGCAAAGATAAGACGCAGGAGTCAACAGGTGCATTTGTCACGCGAACAGGAAGGCAAACAGCACTCATGGGGCCCACTCACTAATCTCCAGTCACAACAGCAGGACAGACATCCACTTATGTCTTTCGAGGTAGCGGTGAAACCAAGGACTTCCTTTACTTGGTAAATTATGTACAGCTAGGAATGAAGTAGTGGCGGGAAGTATTGACTCAGCCGGGCACGGCACTCAAATACATGAGGTTGGTTCGAACCTTTACAATACTCAAGTAATGAAAACGATACAGCGACTCGGTACATCATTATAAACCAAAACATTAATACAATTATTACATATTGTGTGGTGGTTAACTACCATAACAGAAATTTTCGACCCTGTGAAATCAGGCAGTGAGAAATCGTGATCTGTGGTGCCTGAACGCCTTAAAGTGTGAACAAGAGGTTTAGAGGCTAAGAGTGATGCCGGAATTTCCATTACAGAGATAACAATATGAACTAGTATAATATGAAATAGTATGATGTTGAGGAAAAACATCAAAACCAAAAGTCACAAGCGAGTCAAGTCCTATTAGATAATCGCTGTTAAGGACAAATTCAAAATGTATGCCTCTGTAGTACATAGTTTATATAGTTTCAATCCATATTTATGCCTTTTTCCAGGAATGTACTGTCGGAAGAATATTCTTCCTCTAAATGGAACCATGCTTTCATCTATAACTACCTCCTCACCTGGTTTATAGACCTCCTGAAATCTTTGCACTATCTTGTCAAAGAGAGGTTTCACTTTGTAAAACCTTCCTGTGTGAGGCAGACTGTTATCTGCAAAGTGGAACATCCTAAGCAAAAGCTGGAACCTGTCTCTCTCCATAGTCAATGGAACTAAGTTATTTTCATAAAGAACACTCTTTGACCAATAAAGGGAAGTTTCTGGCAAGACATTTACACCCATATGGAGAATCAGTCCTAAAAACTTTTTTATTTCTGCACTTGTGGTAGGAACCCATGCTCTCAACCTAGATTTCCTTGTCAGTACTCTAGAAGCAATCAACTGATCTGCATAGCGATTAGTTTCAGTAACCATCAAATCTACTAAGTCATCAGTCAAAAACAGTAAATAAGCATCAACTGGCCAAATCTTCCCATCCACTGATGATGAAGGTCTCACACAGAGTTCTTCCTTTACTGTAAATGGGAATGAACGCTGTGTGGAAGCCACAGCTTTCCAGCTACAGACAGACGATGCAACTACATCATTTACAGAATCTTCTTCCTCTTCTTCCTCTTCAGTTACGTTTTCATTTTCAGAAATTGCATCAGTTGATAGGCTATCAGATGAGCAAGATGACTCTGTTTCATAAAGTTCATCATCAGACTCTTCCTGTGGGCTATCTTCCCTTTCTTCTGCGGAACCAGGTCCACCATAAAATTGTACAGGCTGCATTTTCTAAATCTGCAAAACGCACAAAAATATATAGAAAATTGTTAGGAATGGAAGGCATATTGTAATACATATAGAGATGCAGTGAAAATTGACAAAAAAAAGTTTGTCCACCGGTGGGTCGTATCGCAGTAATATCATATATTTTTCACAGTATGCGATGCGACCCACCGGTGGGCAAACATTTTGAGGGTGCGGGAGCGTTTAGGTATGCTGCCAGACTTCACTCACCTCCTCTCACTTCGCTGGCATGAGCCACACTGACGTGCCGAAGGTTTCTGTGAACCGCAGTGAGGGAGGGTTTGCCGCGCTGCCAGCCGCAAGAAATGTGTTAAGCAGAGGAGTGAAAGCGGACAGGATGCTCAAAAGCATCACTCAGCAGTCACTCAGTACAGGTACAGGAGGCAGCTTGATAGCAGGTGGCACACTAGAGAGGCTCGGCTAAAATAGGAACAGACGTGGCTAAAGCACGAGGCGGGAGCACGTAGTGTGGAGCTTGGGCACCATAAACAAAGGTTGTCCACCCGGAGCAGGACATCCACAAAAAGCACCAAAATAGTCTCAGGAGGCACTGCGAGAGCACCGCCAGCATCAAATATGTGCTAATTGGTTGCGATAACACATGTGGTAATGTCCAAATCCAGGGATTACAGCAAACACTGTGTAAAATATCTCCCAGTATAATAACAAACTGCAGGCAAAGTATGGGGAAAACCTTAATGCTCAGAGGCCAGCCGCTGATTGAGAGTCGCGCGTGACGCCATATGAGGAGTGATCGAAAAACAAAGTGAAAACGAGAGGCGTTGTACATACAAATTAAATACATACATGATAAATAATCCTAATGATGATAATAAAAGCAAAAATAAAAATGAGCTCATGATATATATATATATATATATATATATATATATATATATATATATATATATATATATATATATATATATATATATATATATATATATATGGACATCCTATCATAACCCCTCCCTCTTCCCTGCCCTGAAGAAGGACAATAATTTTGTGATAGGAGTAGGAACCCTGTATGAATGAAGCGTGTGTAAAAACTTAACTAAATTAAATAGCAAAAAGTTAAATAGAATAATTATAAAATGACCTAATACCCACACTAGGGTGATGGCAAAAAAAAAAAAAAAGCAAAATATATAAATTGAAAAATTAAAAGAATATATATACATATATATATATATATATATATATATATATATATATATATATATATATATATATATATATATATATATATATATATATATATATATATATATATATATATAGATGTCTATATAGATGTAATACTTGCCGCCTGTGCATCAGCCACTACCGGATCAGATGATGTAGCTTGGTTTATATTGTTGGTGATGTGGAGGTCGTGAAGAGTGGTTGATATTGTTGATGTGTGCAAGTAAAAGACACGATTTATAAGAATTCTTCTTGGTTTAATAATGGATAGAATGTACACGTGTGATAAGAGACAAAATTGATTACAAACGTGACAACTTATCGTGCTCTCTCTCTGAACTGATGTGATCTGCATTTTTTTTTTTTTTCTATGTAGGAAGGACACTGGCCAAGGACAACAAAAATCCAATAGAAAAAAAAATGCCCGCTGAAATGCCAGTCCCATAAAAGGGTCAAAGCAATGGTCAAAAACTGTTGTATAAGTGTCTTGAAACCTCCCTCTTGAAGAAATTCAAATCATAGGACGGTGGAAATACAGAAGCAGGCAGGGAGTTCCAGAGTTTACCAGAGAAAGGGATGAATGATTGAGAATACTGGTTAACTCTTGCGTTAGAGAGGTGGACAGAATAGGGGTGAGAGAAAGAAGAAAGTCTTGTGCAGCGAGGAATAGGAACCCCGTATAAATGAAGCGTGCGTGAGGGAATGCTTCTGTATTTGCATGCATATTGTACTTGCTGAAAATTACATAAATAATTATAAAAAAAAATGTATAAAATACAACAAAAACTTAATTAAATTAAATAGCAAAAAGTTAAATAAGATAATTATAAAATGATCTAATACCCACACTAGGGTGATGGCAAAAAAAAAAAAAAGCAAAATAAATAAATTAAGAAATCAAAAGAATATATATATATATATATATATATATATATATATATATATATATATATATATATATATATATATATATATATATATATATATATATATATGTGTGTGTGTGTGTGTGTGTGTGTGTGTGTGTGTGTGTGTGTGTGTGTGTGTGTGTGTGTGTGTGTGTGTGTTCTAGTCTTTGATGGCCACCACTGTATCGATAGTCCTTGTTTCCCTTGTTTGATTAATGTAGACCACATTTTTAGGCGATGTTGATCTTGACCACACTGGTTTATATAGATGTAATACTTGCCGCCTCTGGATCAGCCACTACCGGATCAGATGATGTAGCTTGGTGTGGTGGTGGTTTATATTGTTGGTAATGTGGAGGTCGTGAAGAGTAGTTCATATTGTTGATGTGTGCAAGAAAAAGACACGATTAATAAGAGTTCTTCTTGATTCAATAATGGATGGAATGTACACGTGTGATAAGAGACAAAATTGGTTACAAACGTGACAACTTATCGTGCTCTCTCTGTGAACTGACGTGAACTGCATTTTTTTTTTTTTCTATGTAGTAAGGACACTGACCAAGGGCAACAAAAATCCAATAAAAAAAAATGCCCACTGAAATGCCAGTACCATAAAAGGGTCAAAGCAGTGGTCAAAAACTGATGAATAAGTGTCTTGAAACCTCCCTTTTGAAGGAATTCAAGTCATAGGAAGGTGGAAATACAGAAACAGGCAGGGAGTTCCAGAGTTTACCAGAGAAAGGGATGAATGATTAAGAATACTGGTTAACTCTTGCGTTAGAGAGGTTGACAGAATAGGGGTGAGAGAAAGAAGAAAGTCTTGTGCAGCGAGGCCGTGGGAGGAGAGGCATGCAGTTAGCAAGATCAGAACAGCAGTTAGCATGAAAATAGCGGTAGGACACAGCTAGAGATGCAACATTGCGGCGGTGAGAGAGAGGCTCAAGACAGAGAGGCTGAAGACAGTCAGTTAGAGGAGAGGAGTTGATGAAACAAACAACTTTTGATTCCACCCTGTCTAGAAGAGCAGTATGAGTGGAACCCCCCCAGACATGTGAAGCATACTCCATACATGGACGGATAAGGCCCTTGTACAGAGTTAGGAGCTGGGGGTTTGAGAAAAACTGGCGGAGACGTCTTAGAACGCCTAACTTCATAGAAGCTGTTTTAGCTTGAGATGAGATGTGAAGTTTCCAGTTCAGATTATAAGTAAAGGACAGACCGAGGATGTTCAGTGTAGAAGAGGGGACAGTTCAGTGTCATTGAATAAGAGGGGATAGTTGTCTGGAATGTTGTGTCGAGTTGATAGATGGAGGAATTGAGTTTTTGAGGCATTGAACAATACCAAGTATGCTCTGCCCCAATCAGAAATTTTAGAAAGATCAGAAGTCAAGCGTTCTATGGCTTCCCTGCGTGAAATGTTTATCTCCTGAAGGGTTGGACGTCTATGAAAAGACGTGGAAAAATGCAGGGTGGTATCATCAGCGTAGGAGTGAATAGGACAAGAAGTTTGGTTTAGAAGATTATTAATGAATTACAAGAAGAGAGTGGGTGACAGGACAAAACCCTGAGGATCACCACTGTTAATAGATTTAGGAGAAGAAAAGTGACCGTCTACCACAGTAGCAATAGAACGGTCAGAAAGGAAACTTGAGATGAAGTTACAGAGAGAAGGATAGAAGCCGGAGGAGGGTAGTTTCGAAATCAAAGCTTTGTGCCAGACTTTATCAAAAATTTTTGATATGTCCAAGGCAACAGCAAAAGTTTCACCAAAATCTCCCAAAGAGGATGACCAAGACGCAATAAGGAAAGCCAGAAGATCACCAGTAGAGCAGCATTGACGGAACCCATACTGGCGATCAGATAGAAGGTTGTGAAGTGATAGATGTTTAAGAATCTTCCTGTTGAGGATTGATTCAAAAACTTGCCCTTGGCCAGTGTCCTTCCTACTTAAAAAAAAAAAAAAAGAAGGAAAGGTAGTTGTTGACAAACAGCTGAAAGAGTTTGACTAGGCAACGTGCAAGAACGGAGGCACATTTTCGAAGAGCAATAGGAGGGACCCTATCAGATCCATAAGCCTTCTGAGGGCTTAGGCCAGCGAGGGCATGGAAAACATCATTGCGGAGAATTTTAATAAGTGGCATGAAGTAGTCAGAGGGTGGAGGAGAGAGAGGAACAAGCCCAGAATCGTCCAAGGTAGAGTTTTTAGCAAAGGTTTGAGAGAAGAGTTCAGCTTTAGAAATAGATGTGATAGCAGTAGTGCCATCTGGTTGAAACAAAGGAGGGAAAGAAGAAGAAGCAAAGTTATTGGAGATATTTTTGGCTAGATGCCAGAAGTCAAGAGGGAAGTTAGATCTTGAAAGGTTTTGATATTTTCTGTTAATGAAGGAGTTTTTGGCTAGTTGGAGAACAGACTTGTCATGGTTTCGGGCAGAAATATTTATAAAGTGCATGAGATTCTGGTGATGGAAGGCTTAAGTACCTTTTGTGGGCCACCTCTCTATCATATATAGCACGAGAACAAGCTGTGTTAAATCAAGGTTTAGAAAGTTTAGGACGAGAAAATGAGTGAGGAATATACGCCTCCATACCAGACACTATCACTTCTGTTATGCGCTCAGCACACGGGTCTCTGACACGGAAGCAGTAGTCATTAAAAGGAAAATCAAGAAAATACCACCTCAGGTCCCCCAACTAGTAGAGGCAAGACGCCAGAGGCACCTTCGCTTAGGGGGATCCTAAGGAGGGATTGGAGCGATAGGACAAGATAAAGATATGAGATTGTGATCGGAGGATCCCAACGGAGAAGAAAGGGTGACAGCATAAGCAGGATTAGAGGTTAGGAAAAGATCAAGAATGTTGGGCGTATCTTCAAGACGGTCAGGAATACGAGTAGGGTGTTGCACTATTGCTCTAGGTCGTGGAGGATAGCAAAGTTGTACGCTAGTTCACCAGGATGGTCAGTGAAGGGAGAGGAAAGGCAAAGCTGGTGGTGAACATTGAGGTCTCCAAGAATGGAGATCTCTGCAAAAGGGAAGAGGGTCAGAATGTGCTCCACTTTAGAAGTTAAGTAGTCAAAGAATTTCTTATAGTCAGAGGAGTTAGGTGAGAGGTATACAGCACAGATAAATTTAGTTTGAGAGTGACTCTGTAGTCGTAGCCAGATGGTGGAAAACTCGAGAGCAAGTTAAGTTACTGCGCACATAAACGCAGCATCCAGGTTGGGATCGAAAATGAGGATAGAGAACAGGAGGAAACAGAAAAGGGGCTACTGTCAGTTGCCTCAGACACCTGAGTTTCAGTAAGGAAAAGAAGATGAGGTTTAGAAGAGGAGAGGTTGTGTTTTACAGATTGAAAATTAGATCTTAGAACGCGAATGTTGCTTAAGTTAATGAAGAAAAAAGTTGAGGGGGTGTCAAGACACGTAGGGTTGTCGACAGAAAGGCAGTCCGACCTGGGGACATTTATGGTCCCCTCCCCAGATGGGGACTCCGAGGTTGGTGTAGGAGTCGCCATGATGATTTTAAAATTTTTGAGTGAAGGGTGTGTGTGTTATTAGGTGCTTGTAGTTTTGTGTGGAGAAAGAGAGATGTCTTTAGAGGGCAGGTTGTGACTGCCCCCTTGTGTTGTGAGACACAAAGGGAAACGTTCAATGAGGTCACAGCTGGGTTTAATGATAAGTTCACAGCATCCCCCTGAACAGTGCTTTAGACCAGTGCACCAGTGTAATTATCATTTCACGCATTGCTCGTGAACTGATGAACTGAAAAGACTGATGTGAACTGAGTGAAGACTCTCTCAGACTGGACTGATGATCTGAGACTGACACTAGCTGTGCACGCAGGTTCTATTTATGTGAAAGAAGTGTATTAGAAATACAACTTCTGGCATGTAGAATGAGCAATGAGATGCCAAGAAATGGAGTGAATTGAGCAATGGCGTCGGTCAGGCAATGACCAGGGAGGAAGACTCAGATGCGCATGTGTTTTCTCTAAGGATTGGCGGGAATGTAGGGAAGGAAGGTATGAATTCTCTTGAGAGGGAGAAAAGAAGGAGAGAGGTTAAAAATAGAATAGGCTGGCTGGCCATGTGGACACACGTGGGATGAAATATGAACACACCGGATGTGGAATTAAATATGCGAAACGATGAATATATGTTATGACTGATACAGTTGCTTTCCGCTACGAAAAACACGTCCTTGCATTTGAACATAACATTAATGAGAGCAGTAAGATATGAGCAATTAACAGACATTAGAGAGAAAGAGAGTATGGAACGATAATTTTAATAATAAAATAGACATAATATAAAAGAATACATATACAACACATATAAGTAAGAGTAATATACACACACAAGGAATTTGAAACTAGATGATTAAACCATAGAGTGGGAATGAAGTTTCAGTCTGTAAGAAGGTTTGGTTACGTTAGATTAGGTTATGTTAGGTTAGATGACTGGTTAAGCTTGAGTCACTTGGAGGATCTGTTGAATCAGAATGAAATGGTACTTGATATGCACATCCATTATTTCAGGAGGAGGTAGTAGGCACCTAACGAAACGATAATTACTCCCGGTGAGGTCTAAAGCACTGGATCAAGGGGTGCTGTGAACTTATCATTAAACCCAGCTGTGACCTCACTGAACGTTTCTCCCTGTGTCTCACAATACAAGGGGCAGTCACAGTCTGCCCTCTAAAGACATCTGTCTTCCATCACATAAAACTACAAGCACCTAATTGCACACACACCCTTCACTCAAAATTCAAAATCATGGCGACTCCTACACTAACTTCTGAGTCTCCATCTGGGGAGTGGACCACTAATGTCCCCAGGTCGGACTGCTCTTCTGGTATCGATCCTAAGTGTCTTGACACCCCCACTCAACTTTTTCCTCATTAATTTATGTAACATTCGCGGTCTTAGACCGCGAATTTGCAATCTGTAGAACATCACCTCTCTTTTAATAAACCTCATCTTATTTTTCTCACTGAAACACAGGTGTCTGAGGAAACTGACAATAGCCCTCCTACTTTTCCTACTTTCTTTATCTTCATTTACGGTCTCACCTAACTCCTCTGACTATAAGAAATTCTTTGACTACTGCCACGATCTCTTACTTACGATCGTACGATCCCGGTTATCTTTCCAAGTGGACCTTACACTGATCCCGGAAAGTTTTAAAGGTCTGGATTTTTTAAAGGCTTCGAGTGCCTACCCGACCTATCCGAAATCGCCAGAATTATTTCTCACTCTACCTTTACCTTGACTCAGCACACCTGGAATCACCTCTAATACCAGATTAATGTTGGGGGAGTAGGAAACACGATTATTCTATGTTACAAGCACATATATTAATACTAATAATAATTCACAAGCAACATGAGGTACACGTTACTACATAACGTTCTCGTCACTTCCCACAACACCAGAACCCGTTTACACCTCCACCAGTCACAGAAATATTCCCCTCAACCGCAGGAATTTACACAGACGCCATTACCGCATCCCCAGACAATAATTCCCGTATTTCACCTCCTCAAGCCTCACAGGAGATCACTATCATCACCAAAGATTACCCATAACACCATAACATCATCCCCAAAATCACCAATACACCACAACATCAGCTTCCAAGATCAACACCACAACCTCCACTCACAAAATGGCTGCCAGTTTGACCTATGACCCCTTCGAACAGCGTCACTGGCACAACTCAACAACCGAATTTCAGCGGACAAGAGCTCTTCGTACCACAAAAGACTCACTAACCTGATCCTGGATATCAAGGTTATACCGCTACATCACTAATACCTCTACACACCACTCCATCACCGATCCGCACTTAGATCCTTCCTGAGAAACGCCTTCCCTCCGATATACCTCACGACCTAAGGCGCTCTGCCTTCCCCTCCTTAGAATGTGTTGTAGCCCACTCAAGCTCCCCTCGTTTTCAACATATTTTCACCTCAATTATACTTCCTTCCTTATACATACAAAGATATAGAGAATTTAAATTATGAAGAAATTAATACTACATGATATAAAATGGCTAAATAAGCTTTACGCTACTTATAACCAATAATAAGGATAATGCCCTAATGGCAGGTAACCGGAACACGGGGGACACTAAGAAAACGTGATCCCATTCAAGGTAAACTCGGCCAATAACATGACCCTACTCAACTTCCAAAGTGGAGCACATTCTGACTCTTTTCTCTTTTGCAGAGATCTTCATTCTTGGAGACTTCAATGTTCACCAGTAGCTTTGGCTTTCCTCTCCCTTCACTGACCATCCTGGTGAATTTGTCTTCAGTTTTGGTATTTTCCAAGACCTAGAGCTATTGGTGCAACACCCTACTCGTATTCCTGACCGTATTGGAGATACGCCTAACATTCTTGACCTTTTCCTAACCTCTAATCCTCGTTTATGCTGTTACCCTCTCACCTCCGTTGGGCTCCTGCGATTAGAATCTCATATCTGTATCTTGTCCTATCGCTCCAATCCCTCCTCAGGATCCTCCTAAGCAGATGTGCCTCTAAGCGTTTTGCTTCTGCTAGTTAGGGGGACCTGAGGAGGTATTTTGCTGAATTTTCCTTGGAATAACTACTGCTTCCGTGACAGAGATCCGTCTGTGTGTGCTGAGTGCATAACAGAGGTGATTGTGTCTGGTATGGAGGCGTACATCCCTCACTCTTTTTCTCGACCTAAACCTTCCAGACCTTGATTTAACACAGCCTGTTCTCGTGCTGTACATGATACAGAGGTGGCCCACAAAAGGTACAAAACCCTTCCATCACCAGAATCTTATGCACTTTATATTTCTGCCCAGAACCATGCTAAGTCTATTCTCCAACTAGCCAAAAATTCCTTCATTAATAGAAAGTGTCAAAATCTTTCAAGATCTAACTCCCCTCGTGATTTCTGGCATTTAGCCAAAAATATTTCCTGTAACTATGCTTCTTCTTTCCCTCCTCTATTTCAATCAGATGGCACCGCTGCTATCATATCTATCGCTAAAGCTGAACTCTTCGCTCAAACCTTTGCTAAAAACTCTATCTCCTCCACCCTCCGACTTCTTCATGCTACCTATTAAAATTCTTCGCAATGTTATTTTCCATGCACTCGCTGGCCTAACCCCTCGGAAGGCTTATGGACCTGATGGGGTCCCTCCTATTGTTCTTCGAAACTGTGCCTCTGTGCTCGCACCTTACCTAGTCAAACTCTTTCATCTCTATCTATCAACATGTATGGTTCTTTCTTAGTTGAAGCTTCCCTACATTCACCGTTCAAATCCCTCATACTACCGTTCTATTGCTTTAATTTCCTGCCTATCTAAAGCTTTTGAATCTATCCGCAAGAGGAAGATTCTTAAGCATCTATCACTTTACAACTTTCTGTCTGATCGCCAGAATGGGTTCTGTCAAGACCGCTCTACTAGTGATCTTCTGCCTTTCCTTACTGTTCATCTCAGTCATCCTCTTTTAGAGATTTTGATGAAACTTTATCTGTTGTCATAGACATATCAAAAGCTTTTGATAGAGTCTGGCACAAAGCTTTGATTTCCAAAGTACACTCCCACGGCCTCTGTCATTCTCTCTGTAACTTCACCGGGTTTTCTTTCTGACCGTTCTTTTGCTGCTGTGGTAGATGGTGACTGTTCTCCTACATCTATTAACACTGGTGATTCTCAGGTTTCTGTCCTGCCACCTCCTATTTTCCTGTTATTCATCAACGATCTAAACCAAACTTCTTCTCCTATCCACTCCTATACTGTACTCACTTTTCCATGTCTTTTCCTAGACGTCCAACCGTTCAGGAAATAGAGTCCATGCAGAACGCCTGATTTCTCCAAAATTTCTGAATAGACAGAGCAAATTTAGTATTGTTTAATGCCTCAAAACTCAATTTCTCTATCTATTAACTTTACACAACCTTCCAGACAACTATCCCTCCTTCAATGACAATCAACTGTCCTTCTCTTCTGCAATGAATATCCTCGGTCTGTCATTTACTTATAATGTAAACTTGAAACTTCACACCTCATCTCTAGCTAAAACAGCTTCTATGAAGTTAGTTGTTCTCAGTCATCTCTGCCAGTTTTTTTTTTCAGTTCCCCAACTGCTCTGTACAGGGGCCGTATCCGCCTTATTCGGGTTCCACTCATATCGCTAATTTAGGTAGGATATAATCAAAAGCTTTCCGTCGTGTCAACTCCTCTCCTCTAACTGACTGTCTTCAGCCTCTTTCTCAACGCCTCAGTGTTGCATTTCTTGCTATGTTTTATCGCTATTTTCATGCTAATTGCTCTTCCGATCTTGCTAACTGCATGCCTCCCCTCCTCCCGCGGCCTCAATGCACAAGGCATTCTTTTTTTTTTCTCTCATCCCTCTTCTGTCCACATTTCTAATGCAAGAGTTGTCCAGTATTCACAATAATTCATCCCATTCTCTGCTAAACTCTGGAACTCTCTGTATTTCCTTCTCCCTATGATTTAAACTCTTTCTAGAGGGAAGTTTAAAGGCACTTGTTCTTCAATTTTCAATTATTCTCTTGACGTCTCTTTTCAAATAGGCGCCTAAGTGGGATTTCTTTTCCGGTTTTGTTTCCTTTGGCCAGTGATCCTCTTAAGTAAAAGAGAGAGAGAGAGAGAGAGAGAGAGAGAGAGAGAGAGAGAGAGAGAGAGAGAGAGAGAGAGAGAGAGAGAATCTGACCACGGCTTTAATCTCAGAAGTCACATATTTCATGCATTCCTTAAAGAATTAGGGATCCAACATTTTGCTTCAGTCTACCATCTTGAGTCATAGGGACACCATCAAGCCCTCAGATCCATGCTTGAAAAGTTCTGTCCATAAACTGGAGATGATTAGGATACTAGTTTAGACTGGTTATTGTTTGGTGTAAGGGAATCGAAATCATGAGATCCTAGGAGTCTCCCTCTTTGAGTTGTATGAACAATCTATCAGTGGCCTCCTTAAGATAAAACAAAAGTGGTTTGATCCTTAACTCTTTCCAGTCACTGTCAACCAGTAGCTGATAGACTTAAGAAAGAAGCTGGAGAAAATACGTAGTTTTGCCCATTCTCAGTTGTCAGAACTTTAAGACCGATATTCTAGGCTCTGGAACAGGAAGGCCCTCCGTAGAACATTCATTGTAGGACAGAAGACAGAAACAATTCTCCATAATCCTGAACTACATCATAGAAACCACTGATAGAAAGAAGAGAACTCAAATTGCTTATATAAACTTAATCAAGAACTACCTTTCCAGAACATAAGGGGATGAGTTTGAAGGGTGCAGAGATACCATTTTATGTAAAAGAAGAGACTTTAGAGACAGTGATTAGGCAATGAAACATATGAAGAAGGTTTTCCCTATCCATCACTCTTGGATTGTCTCAGTAATAATAAAATATTAACAAATTTAAAGAATTACTGCTCAGGTTTATCCAATCTCTCCTCCAAGATTTCCCTGCTGTCACTGCAGATCATTCTGGGCAGTGTAACTGGGTGTGTCATGATATTGCCCTCTTGGAGCTTTTTACCTCCTATTCAAAAAGCTCCATACAGATTGCATCCAGCCAGTATCAATTCTTAAACTAGAAATTCAGTATCTTTTTGGATCATAACTTAGTAGAGCCAAGCTACTCTCCCTGGGCTTTTCCCTGTGTATTGGTGTCCAAATCAAACAATACTTATCGGATGCGTGCAGATTACCGTAAATTGAATTATGTCACTGTCAAAGATGCTTACCCCTTATCTTTCATAGAACAATTACTAGATCATGTAGGATTACCTAAGTTTATCACAACCTTCAACACGAACAAAGGATATTATCAGGTACAGGTATATCAAATATTATCAGGTACAGAGAGAGCCCAACAATACTAAGTTTTTATCACACCCTTTGGGCTCTATCAGTATAATTATGCCTTTTGGATTCACTAATGCTCCCTCTACGTTTCAGAGAATTATGAATATCCTCCCAGGAGACCTACCCAGAAGTGCGGCGCATCTCGATGATGTTGTGGTGGTGGCCGAGGGTTTGGAGGAGCAACTTCGCCTACGCCTAGTGTTCTAGCGTTTTCAAGAAGCCGGTTTGTCTTTGTTTGGATGTGGTGCAGTCACCTACCTTGGACATGAAATTGGTGGAAGCTGTGTACGAATAAGACTTAATGACGCCAATATCAGAGCCATAATCTAGTTTCCTACCCTCTGTACATGGAAAGATGTTATGCAGTTATTAGTTGCTGTGGGGTATTATCACAGCTTTAGCAATAACTTTGCTACCATAGCCCATCCACTTATCAACCTTACTAGTATATCTTAGATCTTCCAATGGGCAGCCACTTGTGAAAAATCCTTCCAAAAGCTGAAATCCTTCCTCACTTCCTCACCTGTCCTCAAAACCCCGAATTTCGATATGCCCTTTCATCTTCAGGTGGATGGCAGTGGAACAAGAATAGGAGGCAGTACTCCTTTAACCATTCTCACCCCATAACGTCTTACACCCAGAAGACTTCTTTTCGTCAAAACTCAATAAGCCTCACCAGACAAAATACTTCACTATCGAGAAGGAGGCGCTAGGGCTAGTGTTGGCTGTCAAGAAATTTGAATGCTACCTACAGTCTGTCCCTCACAAGATTCACTGATCACAGCCCAATGACCTTCATCCAGAAAATGATAAACGGATTCTATGATGGGCGTTGGCAGTCCACCTTGAAATCCGTGACATATAAGGATTGGGCAACATAACTGCTGACACCTTATCCTGACATCCTCCGATCTAATACCACCTCCTGTGGGCAAGTCCTTCGGAGGTCTTTCTTGGACGATCTGTTACGATTCTGTCACCGAGGTAACGCTGATGAACTACGCCGGGCACCACTCGTGTGCTCGACGCCTTCTAGGAACTTCGTTAACACCAATGAACTGTGCCGGGTGTTGCTCGTGTGCTTGACACATTCCTGAAGCCAATGTAGCCTCGAGACCAAGAAGCCTGGTTTCATTGCACCCATATATATATATATATATATATATAGACCTTCCCCAGCACTGGGAAGGTATGGTGAGACAGTGACACCACACCGAGAGTGTTCCCCACCACTGACCACCTGGACTCCACCAGGCCACCGCCACCGCTACGTCGGGTGTTCTCCACTTCTTGGTCCACAAGTATCTTATTCATTCATTCAATTGTCTCTACATCTTTCTCCTCTTTCCCAGGTAGCATTTTATAAGTAATTAGATTATTGCTTTATTGGCATTGGTTGTTCTGCTTTCATGGTTCATTGGTTTTTATTGTTACGGTATTGGGTCAAATCATGGATTTAAATAAGTAACTTGTACATTATGTTCTTATGACCTTTCAGTTCATAACAGTGGAAATACCAATACAAGTTAATACGGTAGTGGTGATTACATTAAAATGTGTGAGTATTGGTGATTGTAAGTGTAACTGTGTGTGAATGTGTTCGTTATGATAAGCTGTTCTTAAACGAAAAGGGTGACTGACGCTCACTATACCTTCTAAATGTTGTCACACTGTCCTATTCGTTAGGCTCCTTCGACCACAACTTTACACCTGCATCTTTTCCAATAGCTTTAATTCCTTCCCAGAATCCTCCAAAGTGGAGGTGACTCTGGAGTTTTGTTTCCGTTAATTATGAGTACTTGAGGAGGCATCATGCTAATGTTTTTATGACTTCTGTGTCAGAGACCCGTTTCTATATGCTGAACACATAAGGGAGGTTACTGTGTCCAACATGGAAAAGTACATTACTCACTTTTCCTTCTCTATAAATCTTCCAAAATATGCTTTCATTCAGCCTGTTCTCTTGCTATACATGTTATAAAAACAAGTTTTGAAAAGGTAAGGGACCCTTCCATCTTTTGAAACTCATTCACTTTACATTTCTTCCTGAAATCATGCCAAGATTTCTTCAACTAATTAAAACTCCATCAACAGAAAAGTTTAAAACCTTTCTATATTTGAATCTGCAATACTTCTTGTGATTTTATTTTTATTTATTTTTTTTTTTATGTAGGAAGAACACTGGCCAAGGGCAACAAAATCCAATAAAAAAAAATGCCCACTGAAATGCCAGTCCCATATAAGGGTCAAAGCAGAAGTCAAAAATTTATGAATAAGTGTCTTGAAACCTCCCTCTTGAATTCAAGTCATAGGAAGGTGGAAATACAGAAGCAGGCAGAGAGTTCCAGAGTTTACCAGAGAAAGGGATGAATGATTGAGAATACTGGTTAACTCTTGCGTTAGAGAGGTGGACAGAATAGGGGTGAGAGAAACAAGGAATTCTTGTGCAGCGAGGCCGCGGAAGGAGGGGAGGCATGCAGTTAGCATGATCAGAAGAGCAGTTAGCATGAAAATCGCGGTAGAAGACAGCTAGATATGCAACATGGCGGCGGTGAGAGAGAGGCTGAAGACAGTCAGTTAGAGGAGAGGAGTTAATGAGACGAAAAGCTTTTGATTCCACCCTGTCTAGAAGAGCGGTATGAGTGGAACCCCCCCCCCCCAGACATGTGAAGCATACTCCATACATGGACGGATAAGGTCCTTGTACAGAGTTAGCAGCTGGGGGGGGGGGGGTGAGAAAAACTGGTGCAGACGTCTCAGAACACCTAACTTCATAGAAACTGTTTTAGCTAGAGATGAGATGTGAAGTTTCCAGTTCAGATTATAAGTAAAGGACAGAACGAGGATGTTCAGTGTAGAAGATGGGGACAGTTGGAGTGTCATTGAAGAAGAGGGGATAGTTGTCTGGGAGGTTGTGTCGAGTTGATAGATGGAGGAAGTTTTTGAGGCATTGAACAATATCGTTTGCTCTGTCCCAATCAGAAATTTTAGAAAGATCAGAAGTCAAGCGTTCTGTGGCTTCCCTGCGTGAAATGTTTACCTCCTGAAGGGTTTGACGTCTATGAAAAGATGTCGAAAAGTGCAGGGTGGTATCATCAGTGTAGGAGTGGATAGGACAAGAAGTTTGGTTTAGAAGATCATTAATGAATAATAAGAAGAGAGTGGGTGACAGGACAGAACCCTGAGGAACACCACTGTTAATAGATTTAGGAGAAGAGCAGTGACCGTCTACCACAGCACCAATAGAATGGTCAGAAAGGAAACTTGAGATGAGGTTACAGAGAGAAGGATAGAAGCCGTAGGAGGGTAGTTTTCCTTCCGTGTTTGATAGCATCATTGCCAGTTCATCTTTTTTTTAAACCTTAATTCTTTGTTCAGGCCTTTGCTAAAACCTAACCTTTGGTGATTTAGGGGATGTTGCTGCTTCTCCTACACCCCCTCAGATTATTTCATGTTTTTCGTTAGGATTCTTCCTAAAATTGTTTTACATATCCTTGCCAGCCTTAACCTTTTGAAGGCTTATGGACCTATTAGGATCCCTTTTTATTTTTTCCGAGATTGTTTTTGTGCAAGTAGCTCGTCTCATCAAACTCTTCCAACTCTGTCAATATATTCCTTCCAAATGAAACTGTGCTTACTTTCAGTCTATTCATAAACACTTAAAACACTTTATGATTCCTTGTACCAAAAGGAGTAATATAATATCGTAATAATTGTGTTATAAATAATATTGGCTAGACAACCGACTCAAAGTTTAAAAAGCTCTTATACTCGTACACCGTAAGGATATTACCATAAGGACATTTTTTTTATTGTTTTTTTTTTTTCTCAATACTATAAGTGTGTATTGATGATAAACTTAACCCATCCCAATATAATGGCGATAACTGTTAAAGAAAAAAAAATAATAAAAAACCCGAAGAAACAGCTAATTTAGTGTACCTAGCATATAAAGAATGACGTAATTATGACTTTCCATAATTGCTTTGAATTTCGTCTGATTAAAACTAGAATGGATACTTTAGAGATTTTTTTTCCCCCATTTTATATGCATGTGTGATTTTTTGTAAAATTGTAAACTTGCATGTTTTTTTTTTTGTTTTTTTTTTTGTCCAAAACAGAAATTATTTGAAAATTTGACTGGAAGTTTTGGCAATATAAAAATTAAGATCAGACTAAGATGTACAATATTAAATGGTGATCATAATAAAAAAGGTAATTGGTTAAAAAAAATTAAAAAAAAAGGTTAGGGGAGTCATTAAAACGGTCGAAAAAGTAGGTGGTTTCGAGAAAGCGGGATACAAAGATGAGTCTCCAACCATAACGAACCCATACTGGCGATCAGACAGAAAATTGTGAAGAGATAGATGTTTAAGAATCTTCCTGCTGAGGATAGATTCAAGAACTTTAGGCAGGAAATTAAAGCAATGGGACGGTAGTTTGAGGGATTAGAACGGTCACCCTTTTTAGGAACAGGCTGAATGTATGAAAACTTCCAGAAAGAAGGAAAGGTAGATGTTGACAGAAAAAGTTGAAAGAGTTTGACTAGGCAACTTGCAAGCACGGAGGCGCAGTTTCGGAGAACAACAGGAGGGAGTAAATCAGGTCCATAAGCCTTCCGAGGGTTTAGGTCAGTGAGGGCATGGAAAACATCATTGCGAAAAATTTTAATAGGTAGCATGAAGTAGTCAGAGAGTGGAGGGGAGGGAGAACAAGCCCAGAATCGTCCAAGGTAGAGTTTTTTACCAAAGGTCTGAGCGAAGAGTTCAGCTTTAGAGATAGATGTGATAGCAGTGGTGCCATCTGGTTGAAATAAAGGAGAGAAAGAAAAAGAAGCAAAGTTATTGGAGATGTTTTTGGTTAGATGCCAAAAGTCGCGAGGGGAGTTAGATCTTGAGAGATTTTTGACACTTTCTATTAATGAAGGATTTTTTTTTTTTTTTTTTTGGCTAGTTGTAGAGCAGACTTGGCATTGTTCCGGGCAGAAATATAAAGTGTATGAGATTCTGTTGATGGAAGGCTTAAGTACCTTTTGTGGGCAACCTCTCTATCATGTATAACACGAGAACAGGTTTGGAAGGTTTAGGTCGAGAAAAAGAGTGAGGGATGTACCCCTCAATGCTAGACACTATCACCTCTGTTATGCGCTCGGCACACAGAGACGGATATCTGTCACAGAGGCAATAGTCATTCCAAGGAAAATCAGCAAAATACCTCTTCAGGTCCTCCAACTACCAGAGGCAAAACGCCAGAGGCACCTCCATTTAGGGAGATCCTGAGAACCGATAAAACAAGATACATATATGAGATTGTTATCGGAGGAGCACAACGGAGAAGAGAGAGTAACAACATTAGCAAAAGGATTAGAGATTAGGAAAAGGTCAAGAATGTTGGGCGTATCTACTATGCTAGCAGTCAAGATCGCAGCAAGAACAGTCTTCGAGGCTGTTCGAAGCTGCCCATTCACTTTTGCCGAAGATAAGGGAACAACAAACAATTCGTGTGCCATAATGTTATTGAGGTTGACTGGGCGTCCTGCTTCATGTGCAACAATGAGGCATTGTAAAATGTTCCTGTCTGCCTTCATTGTTTTTGCCCTTCCAGTTTTTGCATCTGATTGTTTAACTTCATACAGAGAAGCTAATGTCAGATGTTTGTTTTGTGGTAGTTTGTCCCCCAAAGAGACCCTTTTCGCTTCAGTTGGCAGCAGCCTTTCCTCCACAAATACATCTCGCTGATCTTGCCCTTTTTTTGCAGTTGTCAATAGATCATCTTCAATCTCTTGGGTAGCTAAGTCTTTGTTTGCAATGTTCTGCAGTGTTAGTTATCTGTGAATAAACCAAATCTCTGCATGACAGTAAGTAATGAATCCTCAACTCTCGAATCCAGCATCATTCAGCTTTTTGTTGTTTCATATTGGATATAGTCATTGTGAATTGTAATACCAACAGCAGCTCTGGTGTCGTGGGCAATTTGAGATCGGAGAATGAAAGACAGAGACCATCTGCTAAGAGCTGAAGTGTTTTTTGTGATGCCAATGATGCCACCCTCTTTCTTGCCAATACAGCCAAGCCACTTTTGACTATGGTCTGGGTCCACTTGGTTGAAGCGCAGTGAGCAGCGCTTGACGACAAAGTTGCCATCTTGAAATCCTTTCTTAACCTCTTCTGGAAGCTGGTACATCTCGTTCAAGTAAATGGTTTTCCAGCGAGCATAGTTTACATGGCTGTAGTGCATGAAATACAGCAACATTCGCTGAAAAGCATGGAGATGCAGGTCCCAGATTCCATTCCTCTGAGCACGAGTGAACAGCAGTAGTATGTACTGCATGTACATGGAGTATGTAACTGCATGTAGCTCCACCAGAACATGAAGTTTGGGTTCTCATTACCAGCAATGAAGGCTTGCATGAAAGTTTCGAACTCTTCTGAAGCAAACAATGGTGTAATTTCTTTGATAGGACCATTCTTTATATTGTCTTTGAAATCAGGATTCTTGTCATCCATAAAACTAATCAGCTGTTTAAGAACCATTCTACACAGGGCTTGGAGAGTGATCTTATGGGCTCTCATTCGTCTAGTGTGAGATTTTCCTGCCATAAATTGTTCAGCAGTTTTGGAACCAAGTAGACCTCCTACCCAAGCTTCCAGCAGTCCTGATAATTGTACATGTTCGCCAATGACTTTTATGAATTTCATGGCAGCACTTAGCCTCACAGTAAGGCAATCCTGGTAAACAGCATTTACCCACTTAGGTTCCATTAGTTTATAGAACAATGTTTCATTCACTGTAATAACAACATGATGCTGTCCTAGTTTTATAACCACATGCTTACATCTAGCTCAACAATATTTAATGTGTATAAGTCATGGGCAGGTGCTTGGACGAGAGGCATGTAACTGATGCTTGTCATTTCAGGAGATCTTTTACTGTCTTTGATTGAAACTTGTCCAACCTTCCTTTACTTTTTTAACCTGACACTTGAGAAAAAATGCCAAGTCTTGGGAAACAGCTTTCGTAAATTACCCGTTTTCATCTGATTTTTTTTTTAACCATTCCTTCTTTGTGTTTTCTCTTGACTTTGGCTGTGCCTTTCCTTTTATCTCCACTCCAGTAGGAATGAGCTCCTCCATCACAACTGGGATCTGAAGGTTTTCCGTTTGATGGTTTTAAGTCCTGCATCATCATATCACCTTCTGGACCATGTTGCTATCCTGCCATATGTATAGTATGGAAAGTGTTCCTGTCGTCCAACTTTGATCATTAATGTCAATGTTGTCACATGTAAAATGGATGAATCTGCCATGCACAAAGTTTGGTGGGGTCACTGCTCAAGTTTCTGCATCCATCGTTTGCAGCGTTTTCTCTGCCAAAGCAGTGTCGACCTGCAGCAGCCTGTGGTAGCTGATTATGTGTGCTGAGTTGTAAAACAAGTTTACCAGTTCTTTTGATCGCGTTGCTTGGTGCAAGAAATTGACAAACCCCACAAGCTTGAGTGTCCAGTGTTCCCACCTGTCACACTGTAAACATGATCATGGGCTATACTTTAAACTCTTGTCTGAGTGTCGGCTTCCTAATTGCCCAAAGTACATTCTTCCTCTTCTGGGTCGTTTTCCAACAAGGTAAGACCACAGAACATGAGGCGTAAAAACATGAAGAGACTCTCAGGAACACATTCTCTCATTTTGTCCTCACTGACAACAGATCTAGTGTATCTGGGGTGCGTAAGAATGTCTCCTCTCAGTTTCAAGACTACATGGAACATTTCTAGGAATCCCTCAGAAGGAGGCTGATATATAGGGACTGTTGATAGTGTTTGACATGGAGGCATACATTCCTCACTCTTTTTCTCGACCTAAACCCTCCAAACCTTGGTTAAACACATCTTGTTCTCGTGCTATGTATGATAAAGAGGTGGCCCACAAAAGGTACTTAAGCCTTCCATCACCAGAATCCCATGCACTTTATATCTCTGCCCGGAACCATGCCAAGTCTGTTCTCCACTAGCCAAAAACTCCTTCATTAACAGAAAGTGTCAAAATCTTTCAAGATCTAACTCCCCTCATGACTTCTGGCTTCTAGCCAAAAATATCTCCATTAACTTTGCCTTTTCTTCTTTCCCTCCTTTATTTCAACCAGATGGCACCAATGCTATCACATCTATTTCTAAAGCTGAACTCTTCGCTCAGACCTTTGGTACTCTACTTGGATGTACTCTACCTAGGATGATTCTGGGCTTGTTCCTCCATCTCTTCCAACCTCTTCAAAGATACCTAACATAACTCTTTTCATTATTAATAGAAAGTCAAAATCTTTCAAGATCTAACGCCCTTCGTGACTTCAGACATCTAGCCAAAAATATCTCCAATAGCTTTGCTTCTTCTTGTTTCCTTCCTCTATTTCAACCAGATAGCACCACTACTATCACATCTACCTCTAAAGCTGAACTCTTCTATCAAACCTTTGGTAAAAACTCCAACTTGGACGATTCAGGGTTTGTTCCTCCCTCTCCTCCACCCTCTAACTATTTCATGCTACCTCTTAAAATTCTTCGCAATGATGTTTTCCATGCCCTCGCTGGCTTATGGAACTGATGGGGTCTCTCCTATTGTTCTCCAAAACTGTGCCTCCGTGCTTGCACCTAGTCAAACTCTTTCAGCTCTGTCTGTCAACATCTACCTTTCCTTCTTGCTGGAAGTTTGCCTACATTCAATCTGTTCCTAAAAAGCGTGACCATTCTAATCCCTCAAACTACATTCGTATTGCTTTAATTTCCTGCCTATCTAAAGTTTTTTAATCTATCCACAACAGTAAGATTCTTAAATATCTATCACTTCACAACCTTCTATCTATCTGATCGCCAGTATAAATTCCGTGAAGGCCGCCCTACTGGTGATCTTCTGGCTTTCCTTACTGAGTCTTGGTCATCCTCTTTCAGAGATTTTGGTGAAACTTTTGCTGTTGCCTTGGATATATCAAAAGCTTTTGATAGAGTCTGGTACAAAACTTTGATTTCCAAACTACCCTCCAATGGCTACTACCCTTCGCTCTGTAACTTCATCTCAAGTTTTTTTTTTTTTTTCTGACCGTTCTATTGCCGCTGTGGTTACTGCTCTTCTCCTAAATCTAATAATGGTGTTGTTCCCCAGGGTTCTATCCCATCACCCAATCTCTTCTTATTATTCATCAATGACCTTATAAATCAAACTTCTTGTCCTATCCACTCATACGCTGATGACACCACCCTGCATTTTTCCACGTCTTTCCATAGGCGTCCACCCCTTCAGGAAGTAAACATTTCACGCAGGGAAGCCACAAAACGCCTGACTTCTGATCTTTCTAAAATTTCTGATTGGGGCAGAGCAAACTTGGTATTGTTAAATGCCTCAAAGACTCAATTCCTCCATCTATCAACTTGACACAAGCTACCAGGTAACTATCCCCTCTTCTTCAGTCACACTCAACTGTCCCCCTCTTCTAAACTGAACATCCTCTGTCTATCCTTTACTTATAATCTAAACTGGAAACTCCACATCTCATCTCTAGCTAAAACAGATTCTATGAAGTTAGACGTTCTGAGACGTCTCCGTCAGTTTTTCTCATCCCCTAGCTGCTAACTCTGTACAATTGCCTTATCTGTCCATGTATGGAGTATGCTTCACATGTCTGGGGGGATTCCACTCATACTGCTCTTCTAGACAGGGTGGAATCAAAAGCACAGAACGCCTGACTTCTAATCTTTCTGAAATTTCTGATTGGCACAGAGTAAACTTGGTATTGTTCAATGCCTCAAAAACTCAATTCCTCCATCTATCAACTCGACACAAACTTCCAGACAACTATCCCCTCTTCTTCAATGACACTCAACTGTCTCCCTCTTCTACACTTAACATCCTCGGTCTGTCCTTTACTTATAATCTGAACCGGAAACTTCACATCTCATGTCTAGCTAAACCAGCGTCTATGAAGTTAGGTGTTCTGAGACGTCTCCGCCAGTTTTTCTGACAACCCCCAGCTGCTAACTCTGTAAAAGGGCCTTATCCGTCCATGTATGGAGTATGGTTCATATGTGTGGGCGAGGTTCCACTCATACCGCTCTTCTAGACAGGGTGGAATCAAAAGCTTTTCATTTCATCAACTCGTCTCCTCTAACTGTCTTCATCCTCTCTCTCATCGCCGCAATGTTGCATCTAGCTGTCTTTTACCGTTATTTTCATGCTAACTGCTCTTCTGATCTTGTTAAATGCATGCCTCCCCTCCTCCCGCGACCTCGCTGCACAAGACTTTTTTCTTTCTCTCACCCCTATTCTGTTCACCTCTTTAATGCACCAGTAGAGCGGCCTTGACATAATACATACTGGCGATCAGATAGAAGGTTGTGAAGTGAGAGGTGTTTAAGAATTTTCCTGTTGAGGATAGATTAAAAAAAAAAGTAGTAAAAAATTAAATCAATAGGACGGTAGTAAGAGGAATCAGAATGGTCACCTTTTTTAGGAACAGGCTGAATGTAGGCAAACTTCCATTAAGAAGGAAAGGTAGCTGTTGACAGCTGAAAGAATTTGGCTAAGCAAGGTGCAAGTACGGAGGCGCAGTTTTCGAGAACAAAAGGAAGGAGCTATCATGTCCATAAGGGAGAGGGAGGAACAAGCCCTGAATTGTCCAAGGTAGAAGGCAAAGGTTGACCGAAGAGTTCAGCTATAGAGATAAACATGTTAGCAGTGGTGCCATCTATTTAAAATAAAGGAGGGAAAGAAGAAGAAGCAAAGTTATTGAATATGTTTTTGGCTAGGTGCCAGAAGTCACGAGTGGAGTTAGACCTTGAAAGATTTTGACAATTTCTATTAATAAAGGAGTTTTTGACGAGTTGAACAGACTTGTCATGATTCCGGGCAGAAATATAAAGCGAATGAGATTTTGATGATAGACAGCTCTGTCATGTATAGCTCGAGAACAGTCTGTGTTAGATCAAGATTTGGAAGTTGTACACATAAACGCAACATCCAGCTTTGAATCGAAAATGAGGATAGAGAAAGTAAGAGGGAACAGAAAAGGGGCTACTGTCAGTTGCCTTAGACACCTGTGTTTCAGTGAGGAAAAGAAGATGGGGTTTAGAAGAGGAGAGGTGGTGTTCTACAGATTGAAAATTAGATCTAAGACCGCGAATGTTGCAGAAGTTAATGAAGAAAAAGTTATGTGGGGTGTCAAGACATTTAGGGTTGATTCCAGAAGATATTTGTGATCCCCTCCCCAGATGGGGACTCCGAGGCTGGTGTAGAAGTTGCCATGATAATTTTAAATTTTGAGTGAAGTGTGTGTGTGTGTAATCAGGTGCTTGTAGATTTGTGTGAAGGAATTGTAGCGAAGGTGAAGTGCTACTTGGCCGCCCGGAAGTCGCTCAAGCGAGAAGTTTAGGCTCCCAACTATGCCTCTTGGTCATAGCAGTGTTTAGTCCTTTAAGGGTAACAGTTTCCAGTGTCACAACATTGTAGCTCTGGCAAAGGAAACTTAGCCTGGGTATTCTCTGTTTATTCAATAAAAAATATGAACAATATATATAACAATCACTAAACACAACAAACGACACATACAAAATTATGGAAAAAAAGAGTGTATGTGTGTGTGTATGTGAAGTATGTGTTGAGAAGATGTGTAACACATGTGTAAAAGAGCGTGCACAGAATGTGACAAGTAAGAGAAGTGATGAAAAAGATATGAAAGACAAGAGCGTGTGCAGTAGAGAGAGTGAAAACGGAAGGGTGATAATGAAAATAGAAAACGGAGTGCTAGGAGCGGTTACTTGTGTCCCGCTACAGTATTCCCCCCCTAGTGACGAGGGAGGAGGAACGTAACTTTCTTCTGGTGCCGAGTGGTGTTGGTGGCGACGTTCTGGCCGATGGTGTTGATGATGGCCGGGTCACTGTGAAGGAGGTAGGCAGGCTTGACTCGGTCGATGGAGATGGTGTCAGCCTTACCATCCTTGTCCACAGTGACCGTCTTTCTCCTCCTGCTCAGGACTTTGTAGGGGCCTTGGTAGGGCTGCTGCAGGGGCTTCTTCACAGCGTCAACCCTGACGAACACGTGCAAGTGTCCAGATCCTGGCTGACGAAAGTCTTGGAGGGAGACGTGCGAGGCTGGACAGGCTGCAGACGCTGCATGAAGTCAGAGAGGTTGGCTGCAAAGTCCTGAACGCTGCAAGGAGTAGAGCGAGGTGCAGGAGTTAGGAGTTCGCCAGGTAACCTGAGCTTGGTACCATAAACGAGCTCGGCGGAGGAGTGGTGTAGGTCTTCCTTTAGTGATGTCCGTATGCCAAGGAGGACGAGAGGAAGTGCCTGGGACCAGTCTGCACGTGTGGCAGAGGCAGCTAAGGAAGACTTCAGCTGACGGTGGAATCTCTCAACGGTGCCGTTTGCCTGCGGGTGGTAACTGGCTGTCCTGAAGCGTTGGATGCCTAGTAGTGACATCACCTTGTACCACACACTGGACTCGAACTGGCTGCCACGGTCAGAAGTGAGGCTGAGAGGGACACCGAACCTGGAGATCCAAGTAGTGATGAAGGCACGTGCGACGGAGTCCGTTGTGATGTCAGCCAAAGGTGCAGCTTCCGGCCAGCGTGTGAAGCGGTCGACGCAGGTGAGAAGGTACCGGTAACCGTCAGAGTAGGGTAGTGGTCCAACGAGGTCGACATGCACGTGGTCGAACCGTGAAGAGACTGGAGTGAAGGCGGCCGCAGGAGAGCGTGTGTGTCGCCACACCTTGGAGGCTTGGCAATTGACACATGTGCGGGTCCACAGCCTGACGTCTTTGTTGATGCCAGACCAGATGAAGCGTGAGGTCATCATCTGCTGAGATGCTCGGATGCCAGGGTGGGAGAGGTCGTGCAGCTGACGAAAAACACGATACCGGTGGGTCTTCGGCAGGTAGGGCCGACAGGAATCGGTGGAAGTGTCAGCGTAAACGTGCACTGTGGTTCCTGGGAGTTGTATCTTCTTCATCTGTAGTGCGGGGTTGTCTTGGAGTTGCCGCAGCTCTTCATCGTTGGCTTGGTCAGCAGCGATGGCAGTGTAGTCGATGGGAGAAGATGACACAGCAGAGATGTTGCGCGAGAGAGCGTCAGCTGGGGCGTTGTGTTCACCTTTGACGTAGCGCAAATCCGTGGTGAACTGCGAGATGAAGTCGATGTGACGCAGTTGTCGCGGTGAACAGGAGGTCTTGATGTGCAGGGACTTCGAAGTGAGTGGCTTGTGGTCGGTGTATACATGGAAGTTGCGACCTTCCACGAAGTACCGGAAACGCTTGATGGCCTTGTAGATGGCGAGAAGTTCCCTGTCGTAAGTACTGTACTTGGATTCCGCCTTGTTAAATTTCTTTGAGAAGAAAGAGAGCGGTTTCCAACCTCCGTCAACATACTGCTGTAGAACTGCTCCGATGCCGATGTCAGAAGCGTCTGTGGCGATAGAGATGATGGCATCTGGGGCAGGGAAGCTGAGAGGTGAGACGGAGCTGAGAGCTTGTTTTGCTGCTGTGAAAGCTTCCTCAGTGGCTGGAGTCCAGACTAAGGAGATGGACTGTCCTCTCTTGCAAGGCTTGATCATCGCGTAGAGGGGCTGAAGAAGTAGTGAGCAGCTGGGGATGAAGCGGTTGTAGTAGTTCAGCATCCCCAGGAATTCCTTGAGTTGGCGCTGTGTTGTAGGCTTGGGGAAGTTCTGGATGGACTCGCACTTTTCTTGCAGTGGAGTGATGCCTTCCAAGGAGACAGTGTGGCCAAGGAAGGTGATGGAGGGAACCCCAAACACAGACTTGTCGACGTTGACTTGCACCCCGTAGTCTTGCAAACGGGTGAGTACTTGCTGGAGGTGCTGTTGGTGCGTCTCTGCGTCAGGACTGGCGATGAGGAGGTCGTCGATGTACGCGAAGCAGAAGGGGAGACCTCGAAGGACTTCGTCAATGAAGCGTTGGAAGGTTTGAGCGGCATTCCTCAAACCAAAGGGCATCCTGACGTACTCGAACAATCCGAAGGGTGTGATGAGAGCAGTCTTCGGAATGTCCGCTGGATGGACGGGGATGTGGTGAAAGGCTTTCACAAGGTCGATCCTCGAGAAGTAGGTGCATCCGGAGAGCTGAGAAGAGAACTCCTGGATGTTAGGCACTGGGTACCTGTCCTCGACGGTGCACGAGTTGAGAGCGCGGTAGTCTCCACATAATCGTAGTTCGCCATTTTTCTTAGGCACGATGTGGAGAGCGGAAGACCAGTTGCTGGAGCTGGGCTGTATGATGCCTTGCTGAATGAGGGACTCGAACTCTTGGCTTGTCTGGCGCGCTCTGGAGCTAGGCAGCGGGCCTTGGCGTGGGTAGGAGGTCCCTTGGTCTCGATGTGGTGCGAGACGTGGTGTGTGACCGGCTTGCTGGCTGAGTACGGCTACGCCAGCGTAGGGAAGGACTTCAGCAGGGAGGAGAACTGGTGGTCTGCCTTGACGAGGGAGATCTGTGTGCTATCAGCATGAGTGACCTGTCCCTTTGTTGTCACTGAGGTGAGAGGATCGAGCAGCTTCCGACCCTTGATGTCCACTAGGAGACCGAAGTGTCGGAGGAAGTCAGCACCTAGAATTGGTTGCGTGACAGGTGCTACGTAGAACGTCCACTCGAAGGTACGGCGGAGGTTCAGGTGAAGTTGCAAGGTGCGTCGCTTGTACACAGGAATCTCCGTACCATTGGCGGCGTGAAGGTGAAGGAGGGGAGGCAACGTCCGGTCTACACCAGGGGCAGGGAGAATACTGACGTCTGCACCAGAGTCGATGAGGAACTTGGTCCGGGAGAGAGGGTCATACAACTTCAGTAGCGCAGACGAGGTGTCGCGAACACTATGCGCCGCTAGTGCTCGCTGTTGGGGTTTAAAGACTTGGCGAAGGTACAGGGAGCCTTGCAATTTCTTGCGTCTTTCCCGAACTCGTCGTGGTAGTACCAGAAACCAGAAGTCTCCGGCGTCTTACTGTTTGAACGCTGGCGGCGCCGGAAGTGGTGTCTGGAGGAAGAACGCGAACGTGAGTATGAGCGTTCTCTGACCTCTCTCCGAAGATCGCTCACTTCAAGTATAAGCTGTGAGACGAGCTCAACAAGTTGCTTGGTACTGTCTTCTGCTGAGATGGAGGCTACGGAGTCGACGTCATCAGGCATTGTGCTGAGTGGACCACCACGTGACTGTGTAAAGTACACTACAGGCGCCGGAAAGTCCGGGAGCCACAGCGGTGAGGAGTGAAGGCGTGAGGCGCCGGTGTGACCGGGTGCCACAGCGGTGAGAGATGCCGAGTTGGGGCAATGTCACTTCACTCACCACTGAACTAACTGTACGTTATCCTTGGCACTGCACTCACCTCTGAACGAACTGTACGTTATCCTTGGCGCCGCACTGTAAGTAATCCACGGATGACAGTGTTAATCCTGGGCGATGGACCGTAGGTAATCCTCTATGAAGAGCTGTAGATGGAGGCGGGACGCGGCCAGTGGGAGGGCTCCAGGTAACAGCAGGAAACTGGAGGGGCCGGCAGAAGTTACGTGGAGGAGCGTCCGCGACTGGGAGAGACTGCTGGCCAGTGGCGAGGGCTCCAGGTAACAGCAGGAAACTGGAGGGGCCGGCAGAAGTTACGTGGAGGAGCGTCCGCGACTGGGAGAGACTGCCGGCCAGTGGCGAGGGCCAGCTGGAGAGTGCCGCGGGGTGGGGCGCCGTGAGGGCGGCCGAGCGGCGGCATACGGGCGGCTTGGGGCGGCATACGGGGGGGTGGCGGCCAGGCTGCGTCGGGGGCCGCGGTCTGCTGCTGGAGGCGGCGACACCGGCGGGGTGGCGGCCAGGCTGCGTCGGGGGCCGGGGTCTGCTGCTGGAGGCGGCGACACCGGCGAAGGGGCAGCTGCCGGAAGATCCGCTCGTAGCCGACCTCGTCGCCTTGGCCGGAGGATAGCAGCAGGGTGGACTTGGCTGCTCACTCCGGAACAACGGGGTCACCAATTGTAGCGAAGGTGAAGTGCTACTTGGCCGCCCGGAAGTCGCTCAAGCGAGAAGTTTAGGCTCCCAACTATGCCACTTAGTCATAGCAGTGTTTAGTCCTTTAAGGGTAACAGTTTCCAGTGTCACAACATTGTAGCTCTGGCAAAGGAAACTTAGCCTGGGTATTCTCTGTTTATTCAGATGCAGATGCAGATGGGGGGGGATAGACAGGGTGGTGAAATTAGGGGGGGGGAAAGACTAAGAGTTGGAGGGAATAGACTTGGTGAAATTGAAATAAAGTGAGAGAATAACAGGTGGCGGGCTGTACGCCTTGCTGGTTCAGATCATGATTTCCGGTTCCTCGCTCCCATTACTTATTATTACTTATTAGAAGGAGGCTGCGGTTATGGTTATTATTAATTTCGCGTGCTTAGTAATTTCTATGTGTATATTGGATGTGGTTGTATAGTTTCCAGTGCTTTAGATGTTTTCCTGAACCATGTATGCTCATTGTTGTTATTTATATTGTCTGTTATTATGCGTATGTAATTTGTGTCTTGTAATGTATGCTGTAATGTGTGTTTTGTTTTAGATGCTCTTTCGTAAAGTAAAATATTTATTGGTTTTATATTGCTAAGTATGTGTAGCTCCTCACAGGTTTTCGTGTAGGGATATTTCTCATTATATGCAAATCTTAATGAGCTGTTTTGTATTCTTTGAAGCTTACGAATTGCATTATTTGAAATTGTTACAAGAGGATAGTCTGGATATATTAAAATGGGAATAATGCAAGCTTTAATTAATTGTAATTTTATGTTGGTTGTAAGCTGTTGAAATCTTTTTAGAGTATAAAGCACATGTTTTGCTTTTTTAATGTTACTATTAACGTGTTGGGTGTATCCTTTGCTGTTTATTGTTAATCCTAGGATGTTAGCTTGCTTTGTATAAGGTAAAATTTGATTGTTTATATGTATTGGATCTGTTTTCGTTATTGAGATTGGGAGTATAGCAAATTTATTTATGTTTGTTTTTATTTTCCATTTAAGTTCATACTCGTTGTGAGAGCACAGGGACACTAGATTTTGAGAGGGCAATAAATTACCGCCCCGTCATAGGAGAGAACCATCCGCCATGCGGGCAGGTGGGCGGAGCCTGTATCAATGCGCGCGGGCCGAGGTGAGCGGGGCACGACCTTGCTCGGCCTCACTCCCAGCCAGGTCACCCAGCGCCCAGGACGTGCCCTCCTCGACTCCTCCCGAACCAGCCTGCAGAAAGGACAGCGTGGTGCAGCGGTAAGCCGAAGCCCTGACCAACGAAGCTGGCTTTCATCGAAGCAGACTGGAGGAGTGAGTACACCAGTGGAACGCCTGGGGTGAGTTATTTGTGGTAAGGCCTTTTAACAAGATTTCATTTCCAGTCACCTAGCGACCACGTGGTCGTCGCTCCTTGCCCGGCATAAGTGATACAGTGCATAGTGCCGACTAATTACCTCCGTGACCCAGTAACTTAACGTCAGGCTGTGCTCTCACAACGCAAAAGGACCGGGCATTGGCCTCACTTCCGAAGGAATAGGTATTTCTTTGTGTGCGGCCCACGCGCCACTGAGTGTAGCCATAGCTAGCCAGGCCTTTGTTGTAATTACTGTGTAAATATAAGTCAAATATTTACGACTGTGCTTTCTTTTGAGTGTCCCACCCTAGTCTACCTGGAGACTCAACCAGGAGTCGCATGTGATCGGCAGGGGTAACGTAAAGGAAACACCGATCCATGACAATTGGCGCCCGAACAGGGACCTCATACTAAGCGCAGTCACGGTAGAGTAATTCTTTGGTGCCGAGTACCTTGCTGATATCTTTTGCTGCAGACAATGGCGTCCGAGGGTCACAGTGAATCTTTCGATCCCTTTGCGAGATTTAGGCCTGAAATCGCGGCGCTGAACATAACAGCAGCGACGAAGGTTAGTGAGTATATACAGAAGCGGCTAGCTGAGGAGAGAGAGGACCGCTTACGTGCCGAGGAACGTGAGAGAGAGGACCGCCAGCGGGAGGAGGAAAGGCAGGAACGTGTGAGGCAGGAAATGATTCGTGGCGAGGAACGGGAACACGAGAAGGCGATGGCTGAAATGGAGCTTCGCCGTGTGGAGGCAGAAGAGACTCGATCTCGAAGTTCTGAGGGAAACACTCTTCGTGCCTTACATAGGGTGAAACTAAAATTTAATGCTTACCGTGAAGGGGAAGACATTGATGCTTTCATTTCCCGTTTCGAGAGGCTGGCCAAGTTGTATCAGATGGAGTCTGAAGAGAAGGCCATCGAATTTTACAGCCTGTTTACAGGCAAAGCCTTGTCCATCGTACATGGGCTAGGGCCTGAAGATAACTCGTACGAGCACATGAAATGCGCTCTTTTGAAGGCGTTTGGCAGAACGGCGGAGGCAGCCAAGCAGGCATTTCGCAGTGCCGCTATCAGTGATAACGAAACCGCCGTTCAGGCTCACGCCAGAATTTCTCGTCTCTTTGACGAGCGAGTGCAAAAGGAAGGGATTTACCTCACGTATGAAGCGCTACGGGAGTTAGTCATACGCGATAGGTTTGAGGAAATGTGCCCGCCTAAGTTTGTGGCCACCACTAAGGCCACGGGGAACGTACAGGCAAACAAAATGGCGGAAAACCTGGACCTCCATTTTTCCGCACATGGACGTAAAAATGTTCCCCGAGTTCGTTCTGCGGGGAGCGGCAACAAGGCGCAACCCAACGATCCGGAGCCAGTAAGGAAGGAGCAGGCACCGCCTCCCTTCCGGCAGAATAAGCCACAAGGACACCCCAGGGAGGGTAGTAAGTTTCAACCACCACGTGGGTGGAATACCGGCTCACGGCGTCCCACACCACCTATGAGAGCTGCCTCACACACAGGCAAATATGCTGCCGCGCTACTCGATGCGCCGGACGATATTGTACCAGCGGCAGACACTACCCCAATTACAGCTGTCCAGAACCACCCATTTTGACTAGCGGCCACCTCTTCAGTACTAGGAGGTTCACCGCGGGGATTGATAGTGAAAAACGGTAGAGTAGGGGGCAGGTTGGTAAGGGTAATGAGGGACAATGGTTCTACCGGCTGTGTAGTGAAAGAAGCCCTGGTTACCCCTGCTCAGTTCACAGGAGAACACGTGAGAGTCGTCATGATTAACGGCTCTATGGCTACTTGCCCGATAGCTGTAGTCGACGTGGAGACGCCATTCCTCACTGGCAGAATCCAGGCCGCTGTGATGAAACAGCCTATCTATGAATTGATAATCGGTAACGTTGAAGGGATGAGGGACGTTCGGAACACGGACGCCGCGACCCAAACCGAAGATCAAGTAGGTGCCGCCCTGACGCGAGCCCAGGCACGAGAGACACGGCCCGTGGTCCCTCTCAAGCTCACATCACCTGACGAGCTGCTCAATAGCGCTAACGTCACTGCCGCACAAAAGACCGATCCCTCCCTTGCAAACATTCGGAAGCAAGCCGCTGAGGGGGTATCGAGGGTAAATAAATACGGAACGACTCGCTTCTGCCAACACAGAGGAAAGTTGTATAGAGAAGTCATCTCCGACCTCGGTGAGACTCGGTCGCAATTCGTGGTGCCTGCACAGTACCGCCACGCGGTGATGGAGATGGGGCACAGCGTGGCCTTGGGTGGTCACATGGGGCGACAGAAAACACAAGACCGCATTAGTCACACATTTTTCTGGCCTGGCGTGATGGCCGATATCGCGAGATTCGTGAGATCCTGTGACGTGTGTCAAAAAACTGTAGACAAGGGCCGACGTGCTGTCTCGCCTTTTAGAAGGGACTAGCGCATCGGCGGAGACGAGCGAGTAGTACCTCTTCACCTCAGTAAAGAGATGATCTTGCCATGCGTCTGGTTAGGTAACTAAGTTATATTCTAGATCGGTCTGAAGGAGTGTGCCTATGTTTACATGTCATGCATAATGCCTACCCATTCCAGCACCAGGTGTCCCTACTTTGTGGGGTACCTGCACATAATCACCCCAGTTTCGTCCCTAGCAGCAGCATCCTTAGGGAGGACGCCTTGGGTGCCTGGAGAGGAAGAGTGTGGACCAGGTTATGTGGTGGCCCAGCGAGACGAGTAACCACCCACACTACTACACCCCAAACTACAGGATGAGTTGTCACTTGTGTTCTGTGTTTGAATATGGGATGTATATGGTACTATGAAGACACTAAACTTTCTCTTTGTTGGCAGAGGGGCTCTGAGGGCAATCCTGACCTGAAGGCCGTTCAGAACACGCTCGTGTCTCCCAGAGAGGGGTGACACCACGCTGCGTCTTCCCCAAGATGAATCCGAAGACACCGCTCCGTGTTCGTGTAGCGTCTGCGTATCTCTTACACATATATTACGTACGCTCGAACACCTACACTCCGTTATGTTATACGCAGACATACATAACAATGGGAGGGCGGTTTAAGTCTGACGATATTTCGTCTTGCAAAAGGAACGGGAAGGTTCAGCTGGTTCAGGAGTTTTCCCCCTAAGCGAGATTCTTAACGTAAATACGGGGTTTTACCCTCATGAGCCACCTGAGCTTCCACCCGAAGACCCCTTTTAGTCTACACACACAACCGTTAGTAGCTAGTAAGGCTTAGAATTTTTTTTCCCGAAAAAAAATCCTCGTTTGTATGGGGTAATGTGAGAGCACAGGGACACTAGATTTTGAGAGGGCAATAAATTACCGCCCCGTCATAGGAGAGAACCATCCGCCATGCGGGCAGGTGGGCGGAGCCTGTATCAATGCGCGCGGGCCGAGGTGAGCGGGGCACGACCTTGCTCGGCCTCACTCCCAGCCAGGTCACCCAGCGCCCAGGACGTGCCCTCCTCGACTCCTCCCGAACCAGCCTGCAGAAAGGACAGCGTGGTGCAGCGGTAAGCCGAAGCCCTGACCAACGAAGCTGGCTTTCATCGAAGCAGACTGGAGGAGTGAGTACACCAGTGGAACGCCTGGGGTGAGTTATTTGTGGTAAGGCCTTTTAACAAGATTTCATTTCCAGTCACCTAGCGACCACGTGGTCGTCGCTCCTTGCCCGGCATAAGTGATACAGTGCATAGTGCCGACTAATTACCTCCGTGACCCAGTAACTTAACGTCAGGCTGTGCTCTCACAACGCAAAAGGACCGGGCATTGGCCTCACTTCCGAAGGAATAGGTATTTCTTTGTGTGCGGCCCACGCGCCACTGAGTGTAGCCATAGCTAGCCAGGCCTTTGTTGTAATTACTGTGTAAATATAAGTCAAATATTTACGACTGTGCTTTCTTTTGAGTGTCCCACCCTAGTCTACCTGGAGACTCAACCGGGAGTCGCATGTGATCGGCAGGGGTAACGTAAAGGAAACACCGATCCATGACACTCGTTTATTTTTATTATTTCTCTTTCCACCTTACGTGCTAGGAATTTTCTGCTATTGCCTGGTTGTGAAATTATTTGTGTAACATCGTCAGCATAGGATATATGAGTACAATGTGGGCCTGGTTGTGGGAGGTCTGCAGTGTATATGGAGAAAAGTGTAGGCGAAATATTACTTCCTTGTGGTACTCCACTTAGCTAAGGAATTGGGGGGCCTGTGTGTGTTTTTATTGTTATTTTTGCCGTCCTTTTGTCTAGGAAGGTGCTTAATAGTTTTATGTAAATGTCAGGCAGATGTACAGATGTTAACTTATATTTGAGGCCTTTGTGCCATACTTTATCAAAAGCTTTAGATATATCCCGAGTAACAACTGTAGTAACTTTGTTGTGAGAGCGTTGCTGAGTGTTTCTGAGAGTATTGCTATGGCTGTGTTAGTCGATCTTTTTTGTCTAAATCCATGTTGTGTTGTAGGGATGAGGTTATGTGTTTCTAGATGATTTTGAAGTCTTTTGTTAATGAACTTTTCAAATAATTTGCCTGGAACTTCAAGCAGGGAGATTGGTCTATAGTTATTAGGGTCTGTTGGTTGCTTTTTAGGCTTGGGGATTAATTTGATTTTGGCGTGTTTGTATATATCAGGGAAATACCCCATAGATAAAGATATATTGAATAATTTTGTAAGTGTAGATATTGATTCTGTGGGTAGTTTTTGTAATATTGTTTTATTTATTTGAGTTTCTCCAGGAGTATTATTTTTTAGCCCTTTAATCATGTGTTTTAGTGTGTCTGTTGTTACTTTGTAAAGGAGTGGGTGATTTTCATCTAGTCTGCCCGGGTCTCCATGTTGAAAAGGTGTAAACTGTTGTGTGTTATTAGTAATATACTGCGTGACTGTATTGTCTTTGTGTAGGTCGAATGCTTCGTTTTCTTCACGTGTTATCTGGAAGTTTTTGCTCCATATACTTCTAAATATTTCTTCTTGCTGTTTTAAATCATATATTTTATCGTTGTTGTGTAATATGTAGTTTTCTGTGATTTTTGTGTTACCCTTAAGTAATTTTATTTGTGACTGTTTATTCAACAAAACATATGAACAATATATATAACAATCACTAAACACAACAAACGACACATACAAAATTATGGAAAAAAAGAGTGTATGTGTGTGTGTGTATGTCTGTGTGAAGAAAGGAGTAGTAAGATGTGTTGAGAAGATGTGTAACACATGTGTAAAAGAGCGTGCACAGAATGTGACAAGTAAGAGAAGTGATGAAAAAGATATGAAAGACAAGAGCGTGTGCAGTAGAGATAGTGAAAACGGAAGGGTGATAATGAAAATAGAAAACGGAGTGCTAGGAGCGGTGACTTGTGTCCCGCTACAGAATAGAGGGGTAGGTTGTGTCTACCCCCTTTTGTTGTGAGGCACAAAGGGAAACGTTCAGTGAGGTGACAGTTAGTTTTAATAAGTTCACAGTACCCCCTGATCCAGTACTTTAGACCTGGGAGTAATTACCATTTCGGCAGGTGCCCACAACCTCATCCTTCACATGCATGAAGGGGTTCCACTCATCCCGCACTTCTACACCGGGTGTAATCAAAAGTTTTTCGTCTTATCAACTCCTCTCTTCTGACTGGCTGTCTTCAGCCTCTTTTTCATCCCGGCAATGTTGCATCTCCTATCTTCTTCCGCTATTTTCATACCGACTGCTCTTCTGACCTCGCTGACTGTATGCCTCCACTCCACTTACAGTCTCGCTGCACGAGACCTTTCTCTTATCCCTATTCTAGCCACCTCTCTAATGCAAGAGTTAACCAGTATTTTCAATCATTCATCTCTTTCTCTGAAAACTCTAGAACTCCCTGCCTGCTTCTGTATTTCCTCCTTTCTATGACTTGAACTCTTTTAAGAAGGAGCTTTCAAGACCCTTATCCTTCAATTTTCGATGATTATCTTGACTTCTCTTGTGGGACAGGCGCTTAAGTGGGATTTTTTTTTTTTTTGGTCCGATTTAGTTTTCCTTTTCCAGTGACTCTCTTGCATAAAAAAAAAAAAAAAAAATGTGGATTTCATGTTACTTTTACATATAATTTTCTTATTTTCTTTTATTCTTATATGCAAGACTATAAGAATACACAAGCTCAAAAAAATGTATCTAAAGATACTCTAATTACATTTACCATGACAATACACAAAGCATAAACATCTGTACTATTAGCAGCATATTGAACATTTTTCATAATCAGCTTCGTAACTATCCTGATTATCAGTAAAAAGAAGAATCCAGATTTCAAGTTATATTTATATGTTTACAGATACATATCATAAAATAGACACTGACCTTTATTTAACATTTCAGTAATAGTATAATATGTGGAGTACATTATAAAAAAAAAAGAGAACCGCCACCATTTATGTGAACTTACCTAACGGATATGATAACAAAACAAATTGTTTTACTCCACTGCAAAATCTAAGAGAGAGAGAGAGAGAGAGAGAGAGAGAGAGAGAGATTACCTTGATAATTTTAATTTTGTAAACATATTACAACTAATCAATCACTCAAGTCCGTCTAATGTAACAGTGAAAAAAATATCCCACATTGAAAGAAAATCCTGGAACTTATATATATATATATATATATATATATATATATATATATATATATATATATATATATATATATATATATATATATATATATATATATATATATATGAATTAGTTTACCAAGCTGGCTACTCTATTTCATGATACTTTTACGCAAGAACACCTTTCACTTGGGCGGAGTAATAATCCATCCATGTGGGAGGGTCAGGTTCATCAGAGCATGGCGGCTTCAGTGGGATGTGAGTGTCTGGGCAAACGAAGAAAATCACAGAGAACCGAGGAATTCCATAACGAACCTTTTCTGGCAGTAAGACGCGGTGAAGCTGGAAGGTGCACGTGGTGACAATCAGAGCTACATCGTATTGACAGATAGATAGAGAGACTCATATACACATACATATATACATACATACATGCACACATACATACATACTTACATCTACAGGAATGCGCAAGCACACAGCAACTTTCTCTTAATTTTTGTCTAAAGCGCGATATTTCGGGACACGCACATGCCATATTCAGTTTGTAAGATAACTAAATAATAATAATAATAATAATAATAATAATAATAATAATAATAATAATAATTGTTCTTAACAGGGGAAGGAACGACACTGAGGTCAATATGAGGACTGGTGTGGTAAGTGATCTTTCCGTAACGAACTCACCAAGAAACAAACAGGTAAGCAGCTTCACCATGGAAACATCCTCTGGGCAGACAAAAAAAAAAAATAATAATAATAATAAATAAATAAATAAATAAATAAATAAATAAATAAATAAAAAATAGAGATGTCAAAAAGGAAATAAAACTTTTTAATGATGAATTGATAAGACGAAAAGCTTTTGATTCCACCATGTCTAAAAGAATGGTATGAGCGGAATCCCCCATGCATGTGAAACATAATCCATACATGGACGGATAAGGCCCTTGTACAGAGTTAGCAGCTGGGAGGGGGGGGGGAGTGAGAAAAACTGGCGGAGACGACTCAGAACACTTAACTTCACAGAAGCTGTTTTAGCTACAGATGAGATGTGAAGTTTTCAGTTCAGATTATAAATAAAGGACACACCGAGGATGTTCACTGTAGAAGAGGGCAACAATTCAGTGTTACTGAAGAAGAGTGGATAGTTGTCTGGAAGGTTGTTTCAAGTTAACAGATGGAGGAATTGAGTTTTTGAGGCATTTCACAATAAGTTTGCTCTGTCCCAATAAAACTTTAAGAAAGATCAGAAGACAAACGTGTGGCATTCCTGCATTAACTGCCTATTTCCTGAAGGGTTGGATGTCGACGAAAAGACGTAAAAAAGTGGTATCATCAGCGTACGAGTGTAAAGGCAAGAAGTTTGGTGTAGAAGATCATTGATGAATAATAGGAATAGAATGGGTGACAGGACAGATCCCTAAGTAACACCACTGTTAATAGATTTAGGAGAAGAACAGTGACCGCCTACCACAACAACAATACAAAAGGTCGGAAAAAAAAACTTGAGATTAAGTTACAGAGACAAGGATAGAAACCGTAGGGGAGTAGTATGGAAATCAAAGCTTTGTGACAGATTCTTTCAAAAAGTTTTGATATGTCAAAGGCAACAGCAAAAGTTTCACCAAAATCTCTAAAAGGGAATGACCAAGGCACAGTAAGGAAAGCCAGAAGATCACCAGTAGAGCGGCCTTGCCGGAACCCATACTGGCGATCAGATAGAAGGTTGTAAAGTGATAGATGTTTAAGAATCTTCCTAATGATGATAGATTAAAAAAAATTACATAGGTAGGAAATTAAAGCAATAGGAATAGGTCACCCTTTTTTAGGAACAGGCTTAACTTCCAGCAAGAAGGAAAGACAGATACTGATAGACAGAGTTTAAAGAGTTTGACTAGGCATAGTGCAAACATGGATGCAGTTTCGGAGAACAATATGAGAGACCCCATCAGATCTATAAGCCTTTCGAGGGTTTAGGCCAGCGAAGGCTTGGAAAACATCACTACGTAGAATTTTAATAGAGGGTGGAGGATTGGGAGGAACAAGCTTTGAATCATCCAAGATAGTGATAGGTTTGAGCGAAGAGTTCAGTTTTAGAAAAAGATGAGATAGCAGTGGTGCCATCTGGCTAAAATAAAGGAGGGGAAAAATGAAGGAACAAAATTATTGGAGATGTTTCTGGCTAGGTGCCAGAAGTCACAAGGGAAATTAGATCTTGAAAGATTTTACACTTTTTACAAATAAAGGGGTTTTTGCCTAGTTGGAAAAAAGACATGACATGATTCCGGGCAGAAATATAAAGCACATGAGATTCAGGTGATGGAAGGCTTAAGTACCTTTGTGGGCCACCTCTCTATCATGTACAGCACGAGAACAGGTTGTGTTAAACTAAAGTTTGGAGGGTTTAGATCGAGAGAAAGAGTCGTTCCAAGGTAATCAGCATAATACCTCCTCAGATTCCCCCCAAATAGCGAAGGAAAAATGCCAGAGGCACCTCTGCTTTGCGGGATCCTGAGGAGGGATTGGAGCGATAGAAGATACAGATGTGAGATTGTGATTAGAGGAGCCCAACGGAGAAGATAGCGTAACAGCATAAGCAGGATTAGAGGTTAAGAAAAAGTCAAGAATGTTGGGAGTATATCCATGACTATCAGGAATATGAGAAGGGTGTTGCACCAGTTCGTGTAGGCCGTGGAGGATAGCAAAGTTAAAGGCTAGTTTACCAGGATGGTCAGTGAAGGAAGAAAAAGCCAAAGCTAGTGGTGAATGTTGAAGTCTCCAAGAATGAGGATCTCTGCAAAAGGGAAGAGAGTCAGAATGTGCTCCACCTTGGAAATTTGGTAGTCAATGAATTTCTTTAGTCAAAGTAAATAGATGAGACGTATATATGGGAGATAAATTTAGTTTGAGAGTGGCTCTGTAGATGTAACCAGATGGTGATAAATCTGGAAGATTTGAGAGCATGGGTACGAGAGCAGGTTAAATCGTTGCGCACATAAACGCAACCTCCAGCTAATGAATAAAAATGAGGATAGAGAAACTAAGACAGACCAAAAAATTGGCTACTGTCAATTACCTCAGACACCTGTGTTCCAGTGAGAAAAAGATGAGGTTTAGTAGAGGAGAGGTGGTGTTATACAGAATGAAAATTAGATCTAAGATCGCGAATGTTGCAGAAGTTAATGAAGAAAAAGACACTTAGGATTGATACCAGAAGAGAACATTTGTGGTTCTCTCCCCAGATGGGGATTCCGAGGTGAGTATAGCAGTCGCCCTAATAATTTTGAATTTTAAGTGAAGGGTGTGTGTGTAATTAGGTGCATATAGTTTTGTGTGAAGGAGCAGAGTTGTCTTTAGAGAGTAGGCTTTGACTGCCCCTTCGTGTTGTGAGACACAAAGAGTGAGGTTACAGTTGGGTTTAATGATTCGTTCGCAGCTCCCGCTAATTCAGTGCTTTAGGCCTCACTGGGAGTAATTATCGTTTCGGCAGGTGACTACTGCGTTCTCCTGGCATCAGATATATTGTTGTAAAGTAACAGATGTTGAAGAATCTTCCTATTGAAGATATATAAAAAAAAAATAATAATAGGACAGTAGTTTGAAGAATGCTGAATGGAGGTAAACTTCCAGCAAGAAGGAAAAATAGTTGTTGATTGACAGAATTGAAAGAGTTTTACTAGGGAAGGTGCAAGCACGGAGGCACAGTTTCTGAAAAGAATAGAAGATAATCCATTAGGTCCATAAATCTTCAGAGGGTTAATTAAGGCCAGCGAGGGCATGGAAAACATCATTGCAAACTATCTTAATAGGTGGTATAAAGTAGTCAGAGAGTGAAGGAGAGGGAGAAACAGGCCCTAAATCATCAAAGGTAGAGATTTTAGCAAAGATTTGAGGAAGGCGTTCAGTTTTAAAGACAGATGAGATGGCAGTGGTACCATATGTTTGAAATAAAGGAGGGAAAGATGAAGCAACAAAGTCATTAGTGATAGTTATTAGTTATTTTTATTTTTATTTTTTTTTTACTATTATTATTTTTTTTTTTTTATTATTATTTGGAAACCAAACAGACTTGGCATGATTCGGGCAGAAGTATAAAGTGCATGAAATTCAGATGATGGAAGGCTCAAATATCATTTGTGAGCCGCCTCTCTTAACATGTATAGAACGAGAACAGACTGATTTAAATCAAGGTTTGGAAGGTTTAGGGCGAGAGAAAGAGTAATGTACGCCTCTATGCCTGACACTATCAGCTGTAGGAGAGAAGTTTGTAAATTAAAGATTTGTGCCAGACTATAAAATGCTTTGGAAATATCAGCAAAATATGTAAAAGAGGGTCACCAATATTCAGTAAGGAAGGCCAGATCACTAGAATGATCATGACAGAGTGCATATTAATAAATAAACATAAGGTTTTCAAGTGATCGATGTTTAATAATTTTCCTGCTAACGATAGATTAAAAATTTCAGGACAGGGAATTAAAACGATGGCATTCAAATTTTTAAGAATTCAAAATATTTGTTATCGAAGACAAACACACACACACACACACACACACACACACACACACACACACACACACACACACACACACACACACATTATATATATATATATATATATATATATATATATATATATATATATATATATATATATATATATATATATATATATATATATATATATATATATATATATATATATATATATATATATATTTATATAGGAGTAACACTGGCCAAGGGCAACAAAAATCCAAAAAACAAAAAAACTCACTGAAATGCTAGTCCCGTAAAAGGGTCCAAAGTGGTAGTCAAAAAATTGAAGGACAAGTGTCTTGAAACCTCCCCCTTGAAGGAATTAAAGTCATAGGAAGGTGGAAATACAGAGTTTACCAGAAAAAGGGATGAATGATAGAGAATACTGGTTAACTCTTCATTAAAGAGGTGGACAGAATAGGAGTGAGAGAAAGAAGAAAGTCTTGTGCAGCGAGGCCGCGGGAGGAGGGGAGGCATGCAGTTAGCAATATCAGAAGAGCGGTTAGCATGGAAATACTAGTAGAAAACAGCTAGAGATGCAACATTTCGGCGATGAGAGAGAGGCTGAAGACAGTCAGTTAGAGGAGAGGAGTTGATGAGACGAAAAGCTTTTGATTCCATCCTGTCTAGAAGAGCGGTATAATGGGAACACCCCCCACCTTCTCCCAGACATGGACGGATAAGGCCCTTGTACAGAGTTAGCAGCTGGGGAGGGGTGAGAAAAACTAGCGGAGAGATCTCAGAACACCTAACTACATAGAAGCTGTTTTAGTTAGAGATGAGTTGTGAAGTTTCCAGTTCAGATTATAAGTAAAGGACAGACCGAGGATGTTCAGTGTAGAAGAGGGGGGCAGTTGAGTGTCACTGAAGAAGAGGGGACAGTTGTCTGGAAGGTTGTGTCGAGTTGATAAATGGAGGAATTGAGTTTTTGAAGCACTGAACAATACTAAGTTTGTTCTGCCCTGATCAGAAATTTTTGAAAGATCAGAAGTCAGGCGTTCTGTGGCTTCCCTGAAATGTTTACCTCCTAGAATGGCTGGTCGTGGAAAAGTACAGGGTGGTATCATCAACATATTAGTGGATAGAACAAGAAGTTTGGTTCATTGATGAATAATAAGAAGAGAGTGGGTGACAGGGCAGAACCCTGAGGAACACCACTGTTAATAGATTTAGGAAAAGAACAGTGACCGTCTACCACAGCAGCAATAAAACGGTCAGAAAGGAAACTTGAGATGAAGTTACAGAGAGAAGGATAGAAGCCGTATTAGGCTAGTTTCGAAATCAAAGCTTTGTGCCAGACTCTATCAAAAGCTTTTGATATATTCAAGGCAACAGCAAAAGTTTCACCAAACTCTCTAAAAGAGGATGACCAAGACTCAGTAAGGAAAGCCAGATTACCATTAGAGCGACCTTGACGGAAACAATACTGGTGATCAGATAGAAATGATAGATTTTTTAAGAATCTTCCTGTTGAGGATAGATTCTTAAACTTTAGATAGGCAGGAAATTAAAGCAATAGGACAGTAGTTTGAGGGATTAGAACGGTCACACTTTTTAGGAATAGGCTGAATGTAGACAAACTTCCAGCAAGAAGGAAAGGTAGATGTTGACAGAGCTGAAAGAGTTTGACTAGGCAAGGTGCAAGCACGGAGGCATAGTTTTGGAGAGCAATAGGAGGGACCCCATCAGGTCCATAAGCCTTCCGAGGTTTTAGGCCAGCGAGGGCATGGAAAACATCATTGCGAAACATTTTAATAGGTAGCATGAAGTAGTCAGAGAGTGAAGGAGAGGGAGGAACAAGCCCAGAATCGTCCAAGGCAGAGTGAATGGTAGAGTGAAGAGTTCAACTTTAGAAATAGATGTGATAGTAGTAGTGCCATCTGGATGAAATAAAGGAGGGAAAGAAGAAGAAGCAAAATTATTGGAGATATGTTTGGCTAGATGCCAGAACTCACGAGGGGAGTTAGATCTTTAAAGATTTTGACACTTTCTGTTAATGAAGGAGTTTTTGGCAAGTTGAAGAACAGACTTGGTATGGTTCAGGGCAGAAATATAAAGTGAATGAGAATCTGGTGATGGAAGGCTTAAGTACCTTTTTTGGTCCATCTCTCTATCTATCTTCTATAGCACGAGAACAAACATGGTTAAACCAAGGTTTGGAAGATTTACGTCCAGAAAAAGAGTAAGGAATGTACGCCTCCATGCCAAACAGTATCACCTCTGTTATGCGCTCGGCACACAAAAGACGTCTCTGACACGGAAGCAGTAGTCATTCCAAGGAAAATCAGCAAAATACCTCCTCAGGTCTCCCCAACTAGCAGAGGCAAAACGCCAGAGGCACCTTCGCTTAGGGGGATCCTGAAGAGGGATTGGAACGATAGGACAAGAAGCAGATATGAAATTGTGATCGGAGGAGCCCAACGGAGAAGAGAGGGTAACATCATAAGCAGAAGGATTAGAGGTCAAAAAAGGTCAAGTATATATATATATATATATATATATATATATATATATATATATATATATATATATATATATATATATATATATATATATATATATATATATAATTCAAGACAAGCTTTGGCATAGGGCAAGAAAAAGGAAAAAAGTAAGACCACTAAGCTGCCAGTCCCTAAAAGAAATAACCAAATGGATTACCCAGAATTACAGAATAAGTGTTTTGAAACCACCCTCTTGAAAAAAAAAAAAAAATCAGGTTATAGGCAAGTGGGAAATATAGAGGCAGACAGTGGGATGGAAAATTGAGGATACTGGTTTAGAAAGGTGGACAGAATAGGGATAAGGGAAAGTAGAGTCTTGTGCAGCGGGGCCGCCGGAGGACGGGAGGAAAGATCAGAAGAGCAGTTACCGTGAAAGTATTAATAGAATAAAGCAGGAGATGCAACATTGCAGCGAAGAGAGAAGGCTGGAGATAGAGGAGAGGTGCTGATGAGACGAAATACTTTTTATTTCATTTTATATTTATTTTTATAAATTTATTTATTTTATTTATTTTACTTATTTTTTAAAAGAGAGAGAGAGAGAGAGAGAGAGAGAGAGAGAGAGAGAGAGAGAGAGAGAGAGAGAGAGAGAGAGAGACTAACCGGCGCGATGAATTTCTTATGCGAGTAGAAGTGAAGGAACTGGCCGGCCATCAGCAGCAGGTTGTTGGGCGGTACGTCTATCCACGCACCGTCAGCACTGCAGACCTGTGGAACACGAGTATTGAAGTAAATTTTTTTACAACTAACGCTAATGACTCTTGCTACCACTGCAACTGCGGTTGATGTTGTTCGTGCTGTATTACTACTACTACTACTACTACTACCACAACTACAGTTTTCAGAAGGGCTTACCCGTCAACTCATATAAGGTCGCCATACCGTATATATTTTTCTTTGCTCTTTTCATGTTTTAATGGAATTCTTAAGGAATCCACCATACATCTTTGAAAATTAGGATTATTTAGCTAAACATTAACCTTCGCATCAAACTGTAAAGGACGCTAAAATGTTAAAATATTGATTTTATTTTTGAGTGACACCTACCGACTTTACATTAACTGTAATGGTGTCACATAATTAATAATAATATGTATTGTATTTATAATGCCTTGCCTGATTAGCAATATAAGTGTATGTACACATATATGCATAAGTGTAGATAGTGGGTGTTGGCGCATAAGGGTGGGGCGGATATGATCACGCCACCCTACGTCACACACACACCATGGAACTTTCCATACTCTTTTTTATTGCCATCGATAAGTAATCGGTAGCACCTACATTATAGTATCTAAGTATTCTCCATAGTTAAACTTTCCCTAATGTATTTTGGCATGTATTACTCTTAGCTATAAGTAGCTTTTCCCTTGCCTTATTTATGTAATTAGAGAGTTATAATTATGAACATATTCATGTACTGTGAATGCGGTCAACCCGCCCCTGTTTCTACTGTCAGCACTTTTTGAAGGCGCTAAGCGTCCCTTGTGCCGGCTCCGGCAGTCTCTTGCCAGGGTGTAACGCTGTACCACGCAGAGGACATCCGTTGTCCCGTACGCGCCACACCCTTCTCCAGAACTCTGTACATATATCTAAATATACCTATTTTTATACGTTCACCTTTGACATTCACCTGAAAACCACGGAAACTCACCAAGAGTGACTTTACCTATTATACAAAGGTAACAAACTAATGAACAGTGTCCAGTGGTAATTAATAATTCAAAACCACACTGGAACATAACATTACAATAATGCTAGTAGTGTCAGCAGACTTGAAATCCACGAATTGCGAGATTATGAGAGTTGGGCGATTTCTTGTGGGGTTTAAAGCAAAATGTTTCATAAGTGATGAAAACTCACCACCTTAAATTGTTCTGCTAACTTTATATCAACTTATGAAATGTTGCCAAAGTGAGTTTTGGATAAGGAAATAACGAAATATTAATTTCAGTAACTTCTGTTTTATGTATGGTATAATTTACTGTTTTGTAATAAAGCTCAAAGGTGAAAATGTAAAAGAAAACATTAATTAGTCCATTTTGTTCATGTAAAAATACAAATGATAATTCATTAAAAATAAACCAGAACTCTTACAAAAAATATACGTTCCTTTAATGACTATTCACATCACAGGAATGTTTACAAGACCTGTCAATGGATATAATGTTATAAAACGAAAAGTTGTTCCTCATAGTTAGGTATTACCAAAATATGTTTCCTTTTGTAGCATTTGCGGCTAGCTTTGATATTATGAGGGCTCATTGACGGTTCAGTATCCTTGGAACATTCCTTTTTGGCGTTCTACAGGTTTCCCCAAATGCACTGGCCAAGTTTAATAATTACTTGCCAAGATGAGCCTTGAAGCCTTTATGCAGACACATCCAGGGGCTGGCAGATGTGAGTGGTGTGAGGTGCCAGTGCAAACGAAATTACAATATTTTCCTTTTGCTGAGGAGGAGGTAACTTATGATGTAGAAGGAGAGGCATGATTATCCAGCAGCAACAAGACAAGTTTCACTTGACTTTGCTTGGCATGCGGTACAATTCTTTTTTTTTTTTTAAGCCTTTTTAAGAATAAAGTTGAATCCATGAATCCAGTCTTTTCTTTACCATAAAGGGCTCCATCAGGTTTTCCTTTATTATATGAGCCTCCAGGGAAAGCCCCCTTGAATATGATGAAAGGAGGTATGACTTCTACAACACTGGAACAGCGCTGAATACTTGCATATATGCTCAGTTGTACCTACCTGACAAGAGCAAGCTGACCTCCAAACAGGTCGGCAACTGCATTTGGGTCAGCCACCGTGTCCCCATCATGGAATAAAACACGTGGGGAGGAGCAGAGTACTTCCCAGATATTTTGCGGACTCTGTTGAAGACCTCGGTTACTGGTGTACGAACTGTGACGGAAGAGATAACTCTTCCAGCTCCTGCCGAACCCTCTTTCACGGCGAGCACGGGCACGCGCTCGCCGAAAAGCCTCCAAAGAGAGGACATCCCCACGATGCTGTCGAAGGCGAGAAAAGGCGGCACGCTTTTCTTGAACAGCGGCTGTACAATCTGCATTCCACCATGGAACAGAACATTTAGGAAACTGGCAAGAGGTCTTAGGGATGGGCTGAATAGTACCGGACTGCAAGACATCAGTAAAGTATGTTGCGGCCTCATCACAGTTTCCTTTCTCATATGTTGAGCGGGCAGGAGTGCTGAAATCTTTGAACAGATGCCAATCTGCCTTATCTAGCCGTCATCGGGTAGGACGTGACTGGTGCAGAATCAGTTGACTCCAGTAAAACTGGGAAGTGATTGTTCCCGTATAGATCTGGTATAGATCTGGTTAGAATAAAAAAAGAAAAAAGAAGTACAGAGAGAGAGAGGTCTATTGTTGTAAAAGTCTGTCTGTAAAATTAGGTTACTTATCCAGAGTTTAAAATCTCCAGTCCTGAATCCTCAATAAAAGAAGCAATTAAAATGCCACGAAGATTGACAGCGTCATCATCCCACAAAGGATGGCGACCATTGGTCTCCCAATAAAATGAGAAGGAAGAGCATTTAAAAGATTAACAAGTTAATTTTTCCTGATAGGAACACTGGGAGGCAGATACATATTGGACAATTGATTTATAAAAACCTTAAGAGCAACAACCTGCAGCAGCGAGTGAATCTCCATTGAAATGATCTCCATTCTTGGAGACTTCAATGTTCACCACCAGCTTTGGCTTTCCTCTCCCTTCACTGACCATCCTGGTGAACTAGCCTACAACTTTGCTATCCTCCATGACCTAGAGCAATTGGTGCAACACCCTACTCGTATTCCTGACCGTCTTGGAGATACGCCCAACATTCTTGACCTTTTCCTGACCTCTAATCCTTCTGCTTATGCTGTCACCCTTTCTTCTCCGTTGGGCTCCTCCGATCACAATCTCATATCTATATCTTGTCCTATCTCTCCAATCCCTCCTCAGGATCCCCCTAAGCGAAGGTGCCTCTGGCGTTTTGCCTCTGCTAGTTGGGGGGACCTGAAGAGGTATTTTGCTGATTTTCCTTGGAATGACTACTGCTTCCGTGTCAGAGACCCGTCTTTGTGTGCTGAGCGCATAACAGAGGTGATAGTGTCTGGCATGGAGGCGTACATTCCTCACTCTTTTTCTCGTCCTAAACCTTCTAAACCTTGGTTTAACACAGCTTGTTCTCGTGCTATACATGATAGAGAGGTGGCCCACAAAAGGTACTTAAGCCCTCCTTCACCAGAATCTCATGCACTTTATATTTCTGTCCGGAACCATGCCAAGTCTGTTCTCCAACTAGCCAAAAACTCCTTCATTAACAGAAAATGTCAAAACCTTTCAAGATCTAACTCCCCTCGTGATTTCTGGCATCTAGCCAAAAATATCTCTAATAACTTTGCTTCTTCTTTCCCTCCTCTACTTCAACCAGATGGCACCACTGCTATCACTTCTATTTCTAAAGCTGAACTCTTTGCTCAAACCTTTGCTAAAAACTCTACCTTGGACGATTCTGGGCTTGTTCCTCCCTCTCCTCCACCCTCTGACTACTTCATGCCACGTATTAAAATTCTTCGTAATGATGTTTTCCATGCCCTCGCTGGCCTAAACCCTCGGAAGGCTTATGGACCTGATGGGGTCCCTCCTATTGTTCTCCGAAACTGTGCCTACGTGCTTGCACCTTGCCTAGTCAAACTCTTTCAGCTCTGTCTGTCAACATCTACCTTTCCTTCTTGCTGGAAGTTTGCCTACATTCAACCTGTTCCTAAAAAGGGTAACCGCCCTAATCCCTCAAACTACCGTCCTATTGCTTTAATTTCCTGCTTATCTAAAGTTTTTGAATCTATCCTCAACAGGAAGATTCTTAAACATCTATCACTTCACAACCTTCTATCTGATCGCCAGTATGGGTTCCGTCAAGGCCGCTCTACTGGTGATCTTCTGGCTTTCCTTACTAAGTCTTGGTCATCCTCTTTTAGAGACTTTGGTGAAACTTTTGCTGTTGCCTTGGACATATCAAAAGCCTTTGATAGAGTCTGGCACAAAGCTTTGATTTCAAAACTACCCTCCTACGGTTTCTATCCTTCTCTCTGTAACTTCATCTCAAGTTTCCTTTCTGACCGTTCTATTGCTGCTGTGGTAGACGGTCACTGTTCTTCTCCAAAATCTATTAACAGTGGTGTTCCTCAGGGTTCTGTCCTGGCACCCACTCTCTTCTTATTATTCATTAATGATCTTCTAAACCAGACTTCTTGTCCTATCCACTCCTATGCTGATGATACCACCCTGCACTTTTCCACGTCTTTTCATAGACGTCCAACCCTTCAGGAGGTAAACATATCACGCAGGGAAGCCACAGAACGCCTGACTTCTGATCTTTCTAAAATTTCTGATTGGGGCAGAGCAAACTTGGTATTGTTCAATGCCTCAAAAACTCAATTCCTCCATCTATCAACTCGACACAATCTTCCAGACAACTATCCCCTCTTCTTCAATGACACTCAACTGTCCCCCTCTTCTACACTGAACATCCTCGGTCTGTCCTTTACTTATAATCTGAACTGAAAATTTCACATCTCATCTCTAGCTAAAACAGCTTCTATGAAGTTAGGTGTTCTGAGACGTCTCCGCCAGTTTTTCTCACCCCCCCAGCTGCTAACTCTGTACAAGGGCCTTATCCGTCCATGTATGGAGTATGCTTCACATGTCTGGGGGGGTTCCACTCATACTGCTGTTCTAGACACTTATCCACCAATCTTTGACCACTGCTTTGACCCTTTTAAGGGACTGGCATTTCAGTGGGCATTTTTTTTATTAGATTTTTGTTGCCCTTGGCCAGTATCCTTCCTACATAAAAAAAAAAAAAAGAATCTGCAGGTGGATAAAAGGAATATCATTGTGAATAAAGGTAGAAGTGCCACAGTGGTTACCCTTACCAGGAAATGGAGTGGAGAAGAAAGCATGATACCCAGGAAGACCAAAGTGAGTTGATTCTCCGAGTATTGTTTCTTGCCTACAAATGAAAACAGGAGAAAATTTAAAGATCAACACCTGAAGTTCCTCCCAGGAGGCACGCAAACCGTGACAATTCCACTGAAGGATCTTGAATTTTACTATTTTGAGGGGGTTTTCAGGGAAACCACAGTTAGAAGCTTCCCATTTCCAACCTGACTAGTTATCTTACTCGGCCAGCGAGGCGTATCTGATCCTACGTTATTTGTAGGAGCAGAAACCTGAGATTTTGCAACTGGTGTGGGGATGGCTACCTGCACACAAGTTTCCGAAACTCCTGTAGACCAGAGGATGATTCTTCGACAAAGACGTATCGGTATCGTCTTATTTGAATGATGAGCAGAGAAACCCTCTATATTCATATCACAATTCATTGAGTCACTTTGATTACGTCCGGCTCAGGGATATCTGACGCTCTTGGGACTCAGCAGACCCTCAGGAACGTTTCTGGTAGAAATGAGGAGGAAGTGTGGAAAAATTGCTAATATGTTGCTGTGGCAGTCTTGGAAGTCGTTCGCGATTGGAAATCCATGTGTGCATGGACTTCGACAATATGTATTTTTGTAAGAGGAGTCTGTGATGTAGCTGGTGAAGACTGAATGGAAGACTTTGCTGAAGATGTAGTGGAGGGCTTGGTTGAAGATGCAGAGGAAGTGACATTTTCCACAACAAATCTTGTTGCAGACAGTAACTGACAGAGTGACATTCTCACAGGAACAGAAAAAAAAAAAAATATGGTTGAGAAAGGCAGGAAGGTGTTACAGCTTTATTACGTGTGGTAGAAGTAGAAAAACTAGAGTGGAGGGAGGAAGCGTATGTATCTACTCCGCCATCTTTCTGTCTAAAAAGAAGTTCCCATCTGGCACTACCAAGACTAGTAAATTGAAAATTAACAAGTTGAAGGATGTTCTGCTCAAGGTGGTACTTTTTACATTGTCGAGAGCGTAGTGGATGAGATTACCGTCAGAAGGAGCAACAAGTGTCTGATTCGCATTCGGGAGTAGGGTGGGAGTCAAGGGCAGAGCAGTGACAATACCAGGCAAGACTTGTACAGTTGTTCCCCTCATGGCCGAATTCGTAACACATTGCAATGGACGATCGATGAAAGGCTTTACTGAGAGAGAGAGAAAGAGAGAGAGAGAGAGAGAGAGAGAGAGAGAGAGAGAGAGAGAGAGAGAGAGAGAGAGAGAGAGGACCGATCTTCACACGATCAGAGAAAAAAGAACCATAGAATGTGAGCATTATCATGTTACCATTGCCTTTAATCTTGGCCACTCATTGAACATTATCTGAATATAACTGAAGGATGTCATCTTTTGAGAGTTCGTACAGGTACTGGTTGTAAATATGTCCTTTACAACAATTGAATGAATGTTCGGTGTGGCTTGATAGAATCAAAGATTCCATCACAAGGGCAAGGCAGATGCAGGAGCCTTATCGTCTGTGTTAAATCTTTAGCTCGGATCAAGACTAGTGTAGATGGGTGGCGAAGTTTGGGAGCTCGTTCTTCTGCATCATCAAAGACATAAGGACAATAAACATTCTCGCTGAAAGCTACATTGCTTAATCGAATGACATCAGCAATTAAGTTGTTCTCTCCAAGATCCAAATAATTTATTGCCTCAAGAACAGCTTTGGCAGCAGCGTCTGAAGTAAATGTCACCTAATACCGATTAGAGAGACAATCACCATCATATTTGGATACGGAGAATAGTTCCTAAAGGGTTGAGAACTGAGTGAATAGCACGGTATGACATGGAGGCATAGACATTAACGTTCATGAGAATTTCAGGACAGTACTCAACAACTGACCGAAGCCTTTCATCTTGGGAAACAACAGCAGAGTAAGTACGCCTGCACAACACCATCACGACCAGAATGTGACGTGTCGAAGGCCTGGTCGACCGCCCCTCGAGGACCAGAGTTTTTATATTTACCCATATGTATACTATAAAAACAGATTGGCTCCAGGGACCAAGGGGGGGACCGCGTACTGGGGAAACAAAGGGAGCAAGCGTTGGCCGCCGTGAATGGGGTATCTCGTACCCATGGAGGCCACTCGTTTTAAAAAGTGGCCCCTCATGACTCGAATGTTTGTCCACGAAGGAGCTAAGACCTCCCCCCCACCAACACATCCCAGCCCAGACACCCAACCATCCAACACAGGACGACCTCAAAAGCTGGCCCTTCTGGTGAGCACCGTTGCCCCGTACTGGCAGCCTAACTGGGAACCATTTAGTCTGGTCCCTCACTGGTAACCTTGCTAGCATGGGTAGCCCTCTCCCCCTAAGTAGAGCGGAGCAGGGGCCGAAACCCCCTCTAGATTCGCTCGCCAGATCATAATTACTGAGTCTTTGTCATCCTCTTTTGGAGATTTTGGTGAAAGTTTTGCTGTTGCCTTGGAGATATTAAAAGTTTTTGATAGAGTCTGGCACACTACTACTACCCTCCTACGGCTTCTATCCTTCTCTTTGTAACTTCATCTCTGGTTTCCTTTCCGACCATTCTATTGCTGTTGTGGTAGACGGTCACTGTTAAATCTATTAACAGTGGTGTTCCTCAGGGTTCTGTCCTGTCATCTACTCTCTTCCTGTTTTACATCAATGACCTTATAAACAAAGCTTCTTGTCCTATCCACTCCTACGCTGAAGCTACCACCCTGCACTTTTCCTCGACTTTTTGTAGACGTGCAACAGTTCAGGAAGTAAACAGTTCACGCAGGGAAGCCATAGAACACCTGACGTCTGATCTTTCTAAAATATGATTGGGGCAGAAATTGGTATTCTTCAATGCCTCAAAAATAAATTAATACATCTACCAACTCGACACAACCTTCCAGACAACTATCCCCTCTACTTCAATGACACTCAACTGCCCCCCTCTTCAACACTGAATATCCTCGGTACGTCCTTTTCTCATAATCTAAACTGGAAATTTCACATATCATCTCTAACTAAAACAGCTTCTATGAGGTTAGGCGTTCTGAGGCGTCAGAACGTCAGTTGGCCTGCCTACGCCCCTTCTACAGCATCAGAGAGAGGTTGGGTGTGTCGCAAGGCCTGGTGACGTACACATTCGACTAAAACCATCCAAGGCTAGTGATCCAAGACCTCCTACGCAAGCATGTAACAACCGACCTCCACGTAGGCCACCAAGGAATCGATTCCATGCTCAGGAGAGCACGAGAAGCGGTATACTAACCGGGCATTGAGGGCGATCTGGGACACCACCGCGCCAGCTGCGACACCTGCAACACACACGCTCCCTCTCAGCCTCCTGAGCCTCTCTTCACTCCGCCCCCCCATTCTACCCATTTCAGCAAAATGTGGTGGATCTGTTTCAGTCGGAGGGCCACGATTACATAGTCTACGCTGACAGGCTCACTGGGTGGCTGCAAATCTCGCACCTACCTGAAGGTACAACTTCAGGTGAAATCAAGGATGTGCTGCGTGACCATTTCACCAGATGGGGTGCCCCTTAGCAGTTTTCAGTGAATGGCGGCACCAACCTGGGGAGTGAAGAGATGAAAAATTTCCTCCAAAAATGGGGGGTAAGTGTGCGGATGTCATCGGCGCACTTCCCGCAGTCAAACGGCACGGCGGTGGCGGTGAAGTTGGCAAAGATGTGGCAACGTCGGAACAGATGGGAGCCTAACGATAAGATCTCGCTCGCCCTTCTCCAGTACCTCAACACGCCTCTAAGGGACATTAACAAGTTACCTGTTCAGCTAGCAACAGGCCGCAACTAATGACGGAATACCGATAGTCAGAAGAAAGCTTGAGGTTAACAAGTTTTTAGGGGGAACACTGCAGTGGCGAGAACGTCAGATGGCCGATCACCACAGTAGAGTACTGGCGACCATGACAACAGGCACTCCCGCGCACCTCTCGCTCCCGGCGACAGGGTGCTCGTCCAAGACCACCAGCACGGTAGGAGGTGGAACAGGGGAGGAGTGGTGATGGAAGGAAGAGGACACAGGCAGTATCTTGTCAGGTTCGATGGTAGCGGACGCATCTCCCTCAGGACGCGGCACATCTGAGGCCAGCATCTCTGGCTGCCGGCACGGAAGACCCGCCACCGCAGACAGCCGATACACCACCACCACCCTCCCCACCCGTCCCAGCGCCACAAGAAGGCAGACGCACCAGACGACCCCCGAGGTGGTTGGAAGCCTATAATATTATATTGTAAAGCGTGCAGATTGAGAATTATCAGTGCCATGTCGTGTTAAGGACGTACTCTTGTTTGCGTTCCCATATATGGAACCAGTTCTTTTGTTACGTTGCATTTTTTCAGTTTTGTATAAAATGTGTACTTTTGTTTATACTCCCATGTATGGATCCAGTTCCTTTTGTTAGTCTATATTCTCAGTTCTGCCTATGTTACCAAAGAACACTATCACGCATACGTTAGCCAGGGTGCTTGGTTAAAGGAGGAGGGGAGGAGTTGTAAGATAGCGACCTCTGGCATCTGAAAGAAACGCGGGAAGCTCTGAGGGAAGAAACCCACGTCCCACGCGCATCACTCCCTCGATACCATTAACTTGCAACCATATTTGATCACCAATGCTTACATAAACACGATGTTCACAGTCAAACAAGCACCACAAGACTTCCGCTGTCTGCGGAACCTACTGTTTTACCCTGGCTTACATAACCAGACAAACAAACCGGCAAGTTGTCTTAACCTCATTTAATGCAATAATATCAAATTCACTTAACATGCTATAAACATGTTTTTTTTTCTCTCTCTCTCTCTAACTTTGTACAAACCCTATTGACATTCCATGAAATAATTTTTTTATCTTTAATATACTGCGGTTTGCTTCGAAAAAATGTTGGTTCCAGCTGTCATTGACTTCAGCGACTCGGCAGAGTTTACGATCCAGTGTTCAGTTTGATGTCACAGCCAGCATTCTCGGACTTCTTTCGCTGTTCGGCCTCCTGCACTCGCCGCCATTCCTTCCTTACGTTGGGTGTACTGATATTTTAAGGTGATTTTTTTTTAATTCTGCATCAATTCACAGCTAAAGTACCTACTTACGTGTGTAGAAAGTTTGAAGACAATACATAAAAAAAAAAAAACTACGAAATTTTTTCTTTTTTTTTTTTTACTAACTTTGACTAAGGCTCTAAAACTATTTAACGTAATTAGCCTTTGAAGTTATCAGTGATGAAATTTATCATTTGCAAACAGAACTGATGCTTTTTTTTTTCAAAATATGCTTTTCATGATTCATAAAAAATTATAAAAGCAACATTTTTTCCACTAGGAAAATTTTCATGTGTGAAAATGAAAAAAAAAATTTTCCTACTAAAATAAAACATGTTTTGTAGAAAGTTTAATTGCAAACAAAATTTTAAAAATGAAGTAAATATCATGAAAACTGATGATACAACAACAAATTTAACGACAAAAACTTGCAACCTCTTTTCGAGACTTTGGTGAAACTTTTGCTGTTGCCTTGGACATATCAAAAGCCTTTGATAGAGTATGGCACAAAGCTTTGATTTCAAAACTACCCTCCTATGGTTTCTATCCTTCTTTCTGTAACTTCATCTCAAGTTTCCTTTCTGACCGTTCTATTGCTGCTGTGGTAGACGGTCACTGTTCTTCTCCTAAATCTATTATCAGTGGTGTTCCTCAGGGTTCTGTCCTGTCACCCACTCTCTTCTTATTATTCATTAATGATCTTCTAAACCAAACTTCTTGTCCTATCCACTCCTATGCTGATGATACCACCCTGCACTTTTCCACGTCTTTTCATAGACGTCCAACCCTTCAGGAGGTAAACATAACGCAGGGAAGCCACAGAACGCCTGACTTCTGATCTTTCTAAAATTTCTGATTGGGGCAGAGCAAACTTGGTATTGTTCAATGCCTCAAAAACTCAATTCCTCCATCTATCAACTCGACACAATCTTCCAGACAACTATCCCCTCTTCTTCAATGACACTCAACTGTCCCCCTCTTCTACACTGAACATCCTCGGTCTGTCCTTTACTTATAATCTGAACTGAAAACTTCACATCTCATCTCTAGCTAAAACAGCTTCTATGAAGTTAGGTGTTCTGAGACGTCTCCGCCAGTTTTTCTCACCCCCCCAGCTGCTAACTCTGTACAAGGGCCTTATCCGTCCATGTATGGAGTATGCTTCACATGTCTGGGGGGGTTCCACTCATACTGCTGTTCTAGACAGGGTGGAATCAACAGCTTTTCGTCTCATCAACTCCTCTCCTCTAACTGACTGTCTTCAGCCCCTCTCTCACCGCCGCAATGTTGCATATCTAGCTGTCTTCTACCGCTATTTTCATGCCAACTGCTCTTCTGATCTTGCTAACTGCATGCCTCCCCTCCTTCCGCGGCCTCGCTGCACAAGACTTTCTTCTTTCTCTCACCCCTATTCTGTCCACCTCTCTAACGCAAAAGTTAACCAGTATTCTCAATCATTCATCCCTTTCTCTGGTAAACTCTGGAACTCCCTGCCTGCTTCTGTATTTCCACCTTCCTATGACTTGAATTCCTTCAAGAGGGAGGTTTCAAGACACTTATCCACCAATTTTTTGACCACTGCTTTGACCCTTTTATGGGACTGGCATTTCAGTGGGCATTTTTTTTTATTAGATTTTTGTTGCCCTTGGCCAGTATCCTTCCTACATAAAAAAAAAAAAAAACCCCGAGAAATGAGCATATTTGTTGACAGTACTGCTCATGCAGTCAGAATTTCCCAGCAGCATACTCCAGGTCCTTTCTGATCTTATTTCTCATCTTCCTCCTGTATGGAGAGTCCATAGCCACGTCCTTTGTCTGGAGATACTTTTCCATTGACAAAGTTGACTCGATGCCAAGAATACCAGTCAAACTGCTTTCAGTGTAACCCTCGTTGTAGTTCCACACTGCTATCGCGGATGCAAAGTCCTTCATCATCTTTGAGGCACTTCTGTGTTTTGGGTATATTCTCCAAATTCTTGAATGGAGATGTTCATTTCGATTTTGTGTCATTCCTTGCAGACACCGAGTCATCAATTCGCCCGATGTTAGTCGGCCGTACACAGCTTTCACTTGTTGCTGCTCTGCTTCTTCGAGGTGAAAATTGACTTTCATCTTTGTGTGGGAGGGCAGTGTTTCGCCACGAGCTATACTCTTATTATAGAAACACTGAGTTTTTATCCTTGGGATATTCGTCATGCTATGGGTTTTCATCTGCAGACGTACAGTGAAAAAAAGTTGACAGGATTTTTTCTCGCATTTCTTCTTTACTTGTGTGTACCTTTCTGTTCAAGCTCATCTGGAAATAATGCTGCAGGTGATCAACGACAGTGTCAGTCAACTTGTGCCTTCCTCCCATTCTTGGTGCTCCCCTTTTGTGTGCTCCACCTCAGATCTTTTTCAAAGCGCGAAGGCCAGTACCAAGTCTCTTTGCGACGTGATTGACGCACTCTGCTTTCGCTACCTTACAATCTTTGCCATTGGGACCTGCACCTCCATTCATGTCACAAACCGCACGGTAAGCAGAGCTATCACTATCTGACACGAAAGTTTTGTATATCATGTTTTTTTTTTTTTTTAGATTACCATATTGCCCTAGCTTCTAATGCCTCCAGTCTCCCTGATGGCCCTTCATAATTAGCATCACAGTCATCATGTTCATCTTGCAACCAAAACACATACTCGGTCTCACTAATTTGCTTGTTCATTAAAGCCTTTTCCTTACATATTTTAGAGCACACTTCAAAGTTCAGAATAAGTCCAGTTTCTACATCAACAGCAGCACCAACACCAAAATTAGATTTGCAAGCCACGTTTGTGCCACGGGCCGTCAAAAGTTGTGTTGACTGGCAACATACCGTCAACTAGCTCATCATCCTCTTTCTTTGCTTAATGCTCATGTACTGCACGTCTACTTCTTTCCAGAATATTTTTGTGTGTGACTTATAGCATGCTCTGTGATGTACTTGGCATACCGAATATATGTAGTTATAGTGAAATGTTTCAGACTGAAGAATGAAACACGTTTATTGACTCACACATACCCCACTCCAAGCAGCATCATGCAGTAAACCAGCAACAAGGTCATGGGATGAAAGTTTTTTTTTCTTCACTTCTGTAGCTTTCCAAGTATCCACTACTACATGATCACAGGCGCACTTCACACAAATGTACGTGTCTATTTGGTGGTGCGTAAACTTCACAGTAACTTTGTAACCAGCACATGATGGGCACAAGATATTTTGCACTATTTCCACAACTATCTTTTCATCAATTACAGCTCTTACATTTCCCACTCGCTTCAGGCCTTCCTTTCTCTTCAACTACCAAAGATTTCCTTCTTGGAGCACTTGTGGTATTGGTACCAGCAACAGGTGATCCACGGGTGGCGAGTGACTGCGTCTTCTCTTGGCGGCAGCCTCCACAGATGTTTTTGTCGCAATTTCTGCAAATTTGCTACGTAAAGCAACGTTCTTCTTTGTTTACGGCATATTGCACAATATCCACAAGGCAATATGTAAGGGAATAAAAGCATGGAGCGGCCCACAAAAGCAGCGAACGAGAACACGTGGGTTCTAAACAAAGCCACAAACATCCAACAAAACAACCCGCATGCCCAGAGGCAACTAGTGAGAGTATACCAGATACCTCATTCTCATGAACCTCAAAATAACGTTTAAAAAAAATGGGGAAAAAAGCTATAAATGAGCAGCAAAACATGAGCTGTCGCGGACAGCGCGCTTAAAGGGCTCAGTGTAAACAAACACGCTTCCCGGTAAACAAACGCTTCCCGGTCCTTTAAACATGCGTAGAATAGGCGTATCGCCCTATAACTTTCTGAGGATGATGCCACAACCTAGTATGATTTTTCAGTGTGTTTAACTCGATTTTGTATTTTCAGCGATTTTTCGCTCAGAAAACCGGTACACCCCCCTAAATGTCTGGGTGTACATCCTTCTAAACGTGTATTTTCAAGTATTTCTCACCGGATGTTTTGAGTTGTTTGGCATCTGTGAGGACTCATGATCACTCGTCTTGATCATCTATGGTCAGCAGTAGAGGACACTTGCGTCACAGGCCATCATCTGTCGATCTGCCGCGCCGAGCCTCCGCAGCTGACGCAGCACGTCGCCCACGCCCATCTTGTCCTACAGTCGGTTCAGCTTGTCACCGTCGGTGGTAGGGCTGTCTAGAGCTTCGTTCTCATCAAGCAGCCCTTGTACTACCACGCTCATCTCTCCGTCCTTCCGGTCAGTCATCTCCAAGTAACGTAGTTGCTTGGCGATAATTTCAGACTGATTGTCCTCAACTTCTGCCCCACGAAGCTTTCTTCTCAGCTCCGCCACTTCCGTCATGACTGTATCCAGATCCTCCCCTAACGCCCTCAGCATCGGTGTTTCATCCTCTCCTGTTCTATTAAATCATCTTTATTAATTCTCGTTAACTGAGTGCGCTGCATCTTCTTCAACTCCACCAGTCATTTTGCTATGTCTATGATTTTTGTCAGGTGGTAACGATAAGAAAATAACGAGTAACAATAACAGTAACGAGCTGCTATGACGTCAAGTGACGTCACTTAAGGATCAGTGCGCATGCGCCTGGCTCAGGAAAATGTCGAAAGGGCGTTGTTGGGTTGACACTGATTTTCCAAGGCTACAGCGTTTACGTCCAACTATGCTTGAGGTTTACTTTTCAGTCTACCTGGTCACAGACACCTTACCGAGTTTTTAGCGCACTTAAAAGCTTTTTGTAGGCTGAGATCTCTGTTATGAGCTTATAGTCCGGTCCCACAGAACTACAGAAATTGTATGTATGATGATCATTTCTGATGTATGATACTAATGAATCGAGAATGCTAATTTTGTTGGGTTCCATCCGTCCGCAAGCATCCGCAGCAAAAAAAGCACTTTTTTTCCGCAATACTGTATAAATTTACACATGTATTAAGAATGTGTCGCTGATGTATTACGAACAAAAGCGGAAAGCATTGCGGAAGCCGTCCGGGGGTGAAAAATACCGTTATATCAAGCCAGATGTATTGCGAGTATTGCGGGTATAATACGGATACAATGCGGAAAAATAGCGCATTTTTTGCGTATGTATTGCGAAAGCAGAGCGGACGCATTGCCAACAAAGCGAAAGAATAGCGAACGCGTCGCGGAAGCATGGATGATGTAGAGCGGATGTATCCCGGAGACGGCGGATGCACTGCGCATGTGCGGCGTTTGGGTTGCGGAGGTTAAAACAGGGCGGGCGCTCTGTTTCTAACCAGTACGCCAACTTCGAAGAAGGAAGATGTCCACCCAACCTCTCAAGATGCCACAGAAGAAGCCAGCCGAGATGTCCCATAAGTCCACCATCAAGAAGAGGGCGACGTCCTTGGATTTTGGGTTAACTGCTGCTCCTACCCCAGCCCCTACATGAAGCCCCTCATGAAGTTCTGGAAGGAACTTGGATCCTCATTTCGCAGCTCCACCATCAGCTTATCGTAGATCTCAGCTCCAGTCTTCTGTCAATCCAGGGTCTGACCCAGACCGATATTGACCGTCTTTTTCGTCTTCTTCTTTCCTGGAGCACTTGCAAGAGTTGTGCAACTTGACTGTTAGGTTGTTGGGTGAAAGCAACAATCAGATGGCATCTTTGAGAGTCCATGGTATATTGATGTATACTCCTCCAGAACCAGATGACAACTGACGTGAGTCCAGTTCTGGCTCACTTTATATACAATCTTGGGTTACCGTTATCCAATCGCTATTGGTTCACAAATTATACGCTATGTATTTGGAATGCATTCTGATAATTGGTACTATGGATGTGCTAGGTACGCTATATATTCTGTGTACATACACGATACATACGCTCCTATTCCGCTACTAACACGCAATTACCCGTCTGGACCTGAACTTAGCCGTGTGATTACTGAGTTTGAAAATAAAATGAATTTTACATCAAGATCATACAAATCAGTCCAACATCATAAACAGTCCAAGAACTTCCAAAGTAGATTTGCTGGACATGTAACAAACCTGATCAAAGCATTCGAAAAGATGTGTAGTCCTTTTAATGATGAAAGTGGGGATGTCCAGAATTGATACTGAGCAAGTATCTCAAGACAAAATTGTTGATGCAGTTAGAGAAGGAGAGAAAAGTGGAAACAAACAATATAAGGAATTTGTTGCTGTGAGGTTACTGTGTGACAAACCAGTCACTGAGGCAATAAAGACAAATAAGTTGACACTCTTCAATTGACCTTTGCTGAAGCCACATTCGAAGACAAAACTTCAACTCGCCTGCTGTTTTTTTTTTTTTTTTTTTGTCAAAAAATTAAAAAATACTTGGATTTGCATGAAATTTTGCAATGAAATTTCAATCAATTTAAGTTCATGTACCTACTCACGCGTGTCCCAAGTTTCAGAACGATACATGAAAAAGAAATGGAGAAAAAAAAATAAAATGGGATGATTATGCAAAAAAAAAAATAGTGTCTTCATTTATGGAATGCAATTAAAGTACGTATTTAAAATTTTGTGTGTGGTAAGATTAATTCCTGATAAGAACTTTTAATAAAAAATATTTCCAGATATTTTATATTAAATATGTTTAAAAATTATATTTTTTGACGCTATCGCATTTTTTTTTCAAATTCTTCGCTTATGCATTTCCTAAAAAAATATTTAATCTGTACATATGTTCATTTTGCTCTACTAAAATTATTCAGAATTTAATGAAAAAAAAGACCAAAATGAAAAAAATCGCATGAAAAATGGCTACAATATAAGAACTTAAAGATCGATAACTTACATTTGAGAAAACAGCGTTTTCTTCTCAGAAAAGTTGCATTGTATTTAGAAACCTCCAGCAGCATAATCTTCTAACCCCTTTCGTAGAAACTTGTTCCTCATTTTCCTACTGATAGGGGAATCCATTATTTGGTCTTTCTTCTTTAGGTAACTTTCGAGAGATGTGGTGAAATCAATGGCAAGAAGATGGTTGAAATTACTCTCTAAGTAACCTGCATTGTAGTTGGCGATTGCAGAGACAGTGGCAAACTTCATCATCCTTGGAGAAGCATTTCTGTGTTTGGGGCATATTTTCCATATCTTGGAGTGTAAATGTTCATTTCTGTTCTGTATCAGTCCTTTTATGCATCTTGTCATCATTTCATCTGTCGTGAGTCTATCATACACAGCCTTTACAGGTTCCAGTTCTTTCGGTGACAGATGGAAGTACACCAGCATAGTTGAGTGGGATGCAGGGGGTCTCATTACAAGCTATAGCTTTATTATAGAAGCACCAAGATTCCTTTGTTTTTGGACAATAGATGCTGCGGCTTGGCATCTGTTGAGGTGCAGTGATAGAAAGTTGAGAGGATCTCATGTCTCATCTCACTGGGGCATGTGTGGAGTTTTCTTTTTAGACTGAGCTGGAAATAGAATTATAGATGATCTATTACCAAGTCAGTCAATTTGTGCCTTCCACCCATTTCGCCTTTCCCTGCTGTCTTTTTTTTTTTTTTCTCTAAGGCTTGTCCCAAGACGTTTAGCGACGTGATTTATGCATTCAGCTTTTAAAACCTTATATTGTTCACCATATGGCCCCTTGTTATTGTTCTATTCACAAACTGCTTTATATGCAGAACTGTCCCCATCTGAGACAAAAGTTCTGTACATCATGTTGTTATTTGTTGTACTACTCCATAATTCTACTGCTGCAGTTTTTTCCATTCCGCCTGAAGTACTATCATAATTTTGCTCACATACATTACGGTGATTTTCGTACCAAGTTTTGTAATCTTGCTCTGATATATATATATATATATATATATATATATATATATATATATATATATATATATATATATATATATATATATATATATATATATATATATATTATTATTATTATTATTATTTATTTATTTTTTTTCAGTTCCTATATAGTACACAATTTTGAGCACACATGATAGTCCAGGACTAGTCCTAAGCCCACATCCACTACAGCACCAACACCAAAGTTTGATTTATGTCCGCGTTTGTGCCATGAACCATCAAAAGTAACATCCACATTTACTATCCCATTGTCTGAACCACTCTCTTTATTTGAATATTTATACACAACACTTCTACTTTTTTTTTCCAAAATGTTATGAGTGTTAATAGTGGCCTTTTTTGAGAGGTATTTGGCAGTACGAATGTACGTGTCTTCAGTAAAGTGTCTTAGGTTGAGATATGCCAGCATCTTACCCCATCATACCCAACTCCCAACGTCATGCAGTACACCAACATTGTAGTAATAGGGTAATACTTTTCTTTCACAGGCACACTTAGATTTCTGTCTATAATAATATGGCCATTCTCACACTCCACCTTATAATAAGTCTCTTTTTGGTGGTAAGTAAATTTTATATCATTGTTACTGAAACATTCACCACAAGCCAAATTCTTCACTAATAACTCCATATCATCCTTCACAACGATTATGTGTTCTTTACTAACCCTTTTATTTTCACTACTGTCTTGTGTTACAAGGGACTTTCTCTTCTATGCACTATTAACGTATGGTGATGAACGTGTTGGAATTTGTTTACTCAACTTCACTTACCAGCTTTTACTGCACATTCGCGCTTCTTTTTGATATGTCTCTTTATTCTCCCCATTGTTATATGCTTATATTGTTCTGTATCTATGTAATTATAGCCCAAATGTATTATTATTGACAGAAACGTGAAAAAAACACCAAAACCAAAACACTACCCCCTCTCTCTCTTCCCTTCTCCAGTCAGCTGTTTTTTTTTTTTGGCTGCAGGTTGTACGGTGTTCGCTTTCAAGACGGTTGCCAGATGTTGCTACGCATTATAACCAAGAGTAGTGATAAAAATATAAAGAAAAACCTAAAAAAAATGCGGATAAAAAACAACGTAACTTTCGGAGTGTAATTTTAAATGCCTGATGTAAACAAACCACGCCCCCGGCCCTTCAAATATTAAAAAAACAATACTTAGAAACAAGATCATTTCTCCAAATGATGCCACAACGCTGCCAGAACCTAGGACGATTTTTTGTGTGCTTATCTTAATTTCATAGGTAAGTTCGTTTTTCGTCCCAAAAAAGCAGGTGCACTCCCTTAAAGAATGATTGTTCCCTGTTGACTACTTTATATTGCCTGCCATAAGCGAGATGGAGATTTGCATTTTTTTTTTTTTTAGTTAAGGTTATCCACCCTCCTTGTCACTTCATGCTAACATACACCTTGGAAAGAAGTCTGATCTCCTGGTATGCCTAGAAACTTGTGGTGAAAGTCATACAACGCCACCAGATGTTGAAGTTATCATTTTTGATGGAGCTGCCGTAGTGAACATGTTGAGACCTGGTTGTTCGAAGATGTTCGAAAATTATGCTCAGAGCATCTTTCTTCCATACATCAAACAGCACCTACAAAATGTAACTTTAATAGAAGTGATTTGGGATCGGTACCTTGAACACAAATCGTGGCTCATGCTCTTGTATCACAGTTGATGGTTCAACGAAGATTCCCTCAAACTGGCACCAGTTCTTGTATAATGATAAGAACAAAATCAGCCTAGTCAAGTTCTCGTCCTCGTGAAGGCACAGATAGTAAATTTTGAAACAAAAACAAGCTGTGACCACTCTTGATGAACAAATGTTAGCAAGCAATGCTGGTGACCTGTCCCATCTTTTTCTCCTGCAATCATGAGGAAGCTGATACGCGAATGATATTCCACACCAGCACTACTGTAACTGAAGCCTTCAAGGTCAAGATCAGAACAGGTATCAGAAATAGGTATCATGAAGTAGTCAGAGGGTGGAGGAGAGGAACAGGCCATGAATTGTCCAAGATAGAGTTTTTAGCAAAGGTTTGAACGAAGAGTTCAGCTTTAGAGGTAGATGTGATAGCAGTTGTGCCATGTGGTTGAAATAAAGGAGGGAAAGAAGAAGCAAAGTTACTGGAAATGTTTTTGGTTAAGTACCAGAAGTCACGAGGGGAGTTATATTTTGAAAGATTTTGACAATTTCTATTAATGAAGGAGTTTTTGGCTAGTTGGAGAACAGACTTGGCATTGTTACGGGCAGAAATTTAAAGCGCATGAGATTCTGGTGAACTCAACAGGTTCGTAAAGACAAGACTTCGCCTTTCTCAAGTCATTTTGTGATTAATTTTCAGGTTATGTTTGTCTGAAATGGATCCCCAACAATTACCGACTTCATTGTTTTACCTACAAATGAAGCTAAGCTGACAGGTCCATAGTTCTGCATTAACGTTTTATCTTTCTTAAAAATGAACACTACATTCACCTCCCTCTAAATTACCGGTTAGCTAATAACCTCATCATATTGGTTTAGTATTCTCGGATAAATTTCGTCTAGTTCTGTTGACAAGCGCTTTCATCCTAATTATCTACTGTTCCACTATCTCCATGATTTCATGCATTTCCTGTATGTTTTCCAGAATGAAAACTTTAAAATCACTCGTCTAGAATTTTACTTACTCCTTCCCCAGAATTAACTTTCCATCAGATGGATCCATTACTTTCCTGCTCTTCTTCATATATACATGATAAAATCCCTTGGGATTAGTCTTCGCCTGGCTAGTTGTCCCTAATTCGTTATTGTTTTCAGCTTTCTCCGTAAACGTCCTAACCGTTCTAACCAGGTCATTATATTGTAGCCTTAAATCCTCTTCTTCTGCCTTCAATTCTCTAATATATATATATATATATATATATATATATATATATATATATATATATATATATATATATATATATATATATATATATATATATATATATATATATATATATATATTTTTTTTTTTCTTCCTTTTTCTGCCTTCAATTCTCTAACATATATATATATATATATATATATATATATATATATATATATATATATATATATATATATATATATATATATATATATATATATATATATATATATATATATATATATATATATATATATATATATATATATATATATATATATATATATATATATATATATATATATATATATATATATATATATATTTTTTTTTTTTTTTTTTTTTTTTTTTTATGTAGGAAGAACACTGGCCATGGGCAGCAAAAATCCAATAAAAAAATATGCCCATTGAAATGCCAGTCCCATAAAAGGGTCAAAGCAGTGGTCAAAAATTAATGAATAAGTGTCTTGAAACCTCCTTCTTGAAGGAATTCAAGTCATAGGAAGGTGGAAATACAGAAGCAGGCAGGGAGTTCCAGAGTTTACCAGAGAAAGGGATGAGTGATTGAGAATGCTGGTTAACTCTTGCGTTAGAAAGGTGGACAGAATAGGGGTGAGAGAAAGAAGAGTCTTGTGCAGCGAGGCCGCGGAAGGAGGGGAGGCATGCAGTTAGCAAGATCAGAAGAAAACTTAGCATGAAAATAGCGGTAGAAGACAGCTAGATATGCAACATTGCGGCGGTGAGAGAGAGAGGCTGAAGACAGTCAGTTAGAGGAGAGGAGTTGATGAGACGAAAAGCTTTTGATTCCACCCTGTCTAGAAGAGCAGTATGAGTGGAACCACCCCAGACATGTGAAGCATACTCCATACATGGACGGATAACGCCCTTGTACAGAGTTAGCAGCTGGGGGGGTGAGAAAAGCTGGCGGAGACGTCTCAGAACACCTAACTTCATAGAAGCTGTTTTAGCTGGAGATGAGATGTGAAGTTTTCAGTTCAGATTATAAGTAAAGGACAGACTGAGGATGTTCAGTGTAGAAGAGGGGGACAGTTGAGTGTCATTGAAGAACAGGGGATAGTTGTCTGGAAGGTTGTGTCGAGTTGATAGATGGAGGAATTGAGTTTTTGAGGCATTGAACAATACCAAGTTTGCTCTGCCCAATCAAAAATTTTAGAAAGATCAGAATTCAAGCGTTCTGTGGCTTCCCTGCGTGATATGTTTACCTCCTGAAGGGTTGGACGTCTATGAAAAGACGTGGAAAAGTGCAGGGTGGTATCATCAGCGTAGGAGTGGATAGGACAAGAAGTTTGGTTTAGAAGATCATTAATGAATAAGAAGAAGAGAGTGGGTGACAGGACAGAACCCTGAGGAACACCACTGTTAATAGATTTAGGAGAAGAACAGTGACCGTCTACCACAGCAGCAATAGAACGTTCAGAAAGGAAACTTGAGATGAAGTTACAAAGAGAAGGACAGAAACCATAGGAGGGTAGTTTGGAAATCAAAGCTTAGTGCCAGACTCTATCAAAAGCTTTTGATATGTCCAAGGCAACAGCAAAAGTTTCACCAAAGTCTCTAAAAGAGGATGACCAAGACTCGTAAGGAAAGCCAGAAGATCACCAGTAGAGCGGCCTTGACGGAACCCATACTGGCGATCAGATAGAAGATTGTGAAGTGATAGATGTTTAAAAATCTTCCTGTTGAGGATAGATTCAAAAACTTTAGATAGGCAGGAAATTAAAGCAATAGGACGGTATTTTGAGGGATTAGAACGGTCACCCTTTTTAGGAACAGGTTGAATGTAGGCAAACTTCCAGCAAGAAGGAAAGGTAGATGTTGACAGACAGAACTGAAAGAGTTTGACTAGGCAAGGTGCAAGCACGGAGGCACAGTTTCGGAGAACAATAGGAGGGACCCCATCAGATCCACAAGTCTTCCGAGGGTTTAGGCTGCGAGTGCATGGAAAACATCATTGCGAAGAATTTTAATAGGTGGCATGAAGTAGTCAGAGGGTGGAGGAGAGGGAGGAACAAGCCTAGAATCGTCCAAGGCAAAGTTTTTAGCAAAGGTTTGAGTGAAGAGTTCAGCTTTAGAAATAGATGTGATAGCGGTGGTGCCATCTGGTTGAAATAGAGGATGGAAAGAAGAAGAATAATTTTAAAAATTATTGGAGATATTTTTGACTAGATGCCAGAAATCACGAGGGGAGTTAGATCTTGAAAGGTTTTGACATTTTCTGTTAATGAAGGAGTTTTTGGCTAGTTGGAGAACAGACTTGGCATGGTTCCGGGCAGAAATATAAAGTGCATGAGATTTTGGTGATGGAAGGAAGTACCTTTTGTGGGCCACCTCTCTATCATGTATAGCACGAGAACAAGCTGTGTTAAACCAAGGTTTAGAAGGTTTAGGACGAGAAAAAGAGTGAGGAATGTACGCCTCCATGGCAGACACTATCACCTCTGTTATGCGCTCAGGACACAAAGACGGGTCTCGGACACGGAAGCAGTAGTCATTCCAAGGAAAATCAGCAAAATACCTCTTCAGGTTCCCCCAACTAGCAGAGGCAAAACGCCAGAGGCACCTTCGCTTAGGGGGATCCTGAGGAGGGATTGGAGTGATAGGACAAGATAAAGATATGAGACTGTGATCGGAGGAGCCCAACGGAGAAGAAAGGGTGACAGCATAAGCAGAAGGATTAGAGGTCAGGAAAAGGTCAAGAATGTTGGGCGTATCTCCAAGACGGTCAGGAATACGAGTAGGGTGTTGCACCAATTGCTCTAGGTCATGGAGGATAGCAAAGTTGTAGGCTAGTTCACCAGGATGGTCAGTGAAGGGAGAGGAAAGCCAAAGCTGGTGGTGAACATTGAAGTCTCCAAGAATGGAGATCTCTGCAAAAGGGAAGAGGGTCAGAATGTGCTCCACTTTGGAAGTTAAGTAATCAAAGAATTTCTTATAGTCAGAGGAGTTAGGTGAGAGGTATACAGCACAGATAAATTTAGTATGAGAGTGACTCTGTAGTCGTAGCCAGATGGTGGAAAACTCGGAAGATTCAAGAGCGTGGGCACGAGAGCAGGTTAAGTCTTTGCGCATATAAACGCAACATCCAGCTTTGGATCGAAAATGAGGATAGAGAAAGTAGGAGGGAACAGAAAAGGGGCTACTGTCAGTTGCCTCAGACACCTAAGTTTCAGTGAGGAAAAGAAGATGAGGTTTAGAAGAGGAGAGGTGGTGTTCTACAGATTGAAAATTAGATCTTAGACCGCGAATGTTGCAGAAGTTAATGAAGAAAAAGTTGAGGGGGGTGCCAAGACACTTAGGGTCGTCGACAGAAAGGCAGTCCGACCTGGGGACATTTATGGTCCCCTCCCCAGATGGGGACTCCGAGGCTGGTGTAAGAGTCGCCATGATGATTTTAAAAATTTTTGAGTGAAGGGTGTGTGTGTTATTGGGTGCTTGTAGTTTTGTGTGGAGGAAGAGAGTTGTCTTTAGAGGGCAGGCTGTGACTGCCCCTTTGTGTTGTGAGACACAAAGGGAAACGTTTGTATATATATATATATATATATATATATATATATATATATATATATATATATATATATATATATATATATATATATATATATATATATATTTCATTTCAGTCATATGAGTGAAAGTACTTCTTCTGAGCGTGCCGCCGCCAAGAATCAAGCCATGTACTTGTACGCACGCATAGTAAAATCCAGCTGATGCGTGTAGATGGCTGAATCGGCACTAACCTGTTTTCCTGTTTTCTCTGACAACTCTTGTCATCACCGCGCTCGAGCAGACGTAAAGCTATGATATGAAGCTAATCATGAAAGACCACCAGTAATAGGAAACAAAAAACAAACACTAGCAGAAATGTAACCAATAAATAAGCAAACACTGTGAAAGTAAGTACAATAACTAAAAAGATGGTGACATTCACCAAACTGTTCTCTCTTGTAATTTATTTCCTTCATTGTATTTTTTTTCTTTGTAATTTCTTTGTGTATACGCTAAAATCTTTAGGCCGCAACTGATGTGTGACGAGCAATTGGAGAGCGGAAGAAAAGCTTCCTTCCTATGTCCAGTGTTATGTGGTAACAAATATTGTTCATATGTTCATATTCACGGTAGCTGTATTGAATCGATTGTTGTCGACGAGACACCCCAAAATATTGAATGTTATCTGTTTATATAATGTCTTACAATTCTATGCATTGTTTTATGCGGTGATTTTCATAATACTTGAAGTTAACCTGATGCATTTACAATAACAATAGTGATCATTCCTTTTAATCTCTTGAAAAATCAGTCATGAACTTACAAGTAGCATTCCCACATACTAGCACTTTACACACACACACACACACACACACACACACACACACACACACACACACACACACACACACACACACACACACACATACACACCTGAAGGCCTCCTTCATCGCCTGTCGCCAGGAGAGTAATGGTGCCGTTATCTCTGTGAGCCCCGAAGCGTATTGCATTGGGCGGCTGATCGCTTGTCATTGGTGGGAAATGGTTGACCCTCAAGCAGCTGAAACCTTTTTTAGCAACGAATTCCTGATGCATCTTTGTCAGGTAGTCTTGTTCTTGCCCTTCAAGAAAAGAAGATATTATTTTTTTTACGCACACACACACACACACACACACACACACACACACACACACACACACACACACACACACACACACACACACACACACAGCTGACATGTGGGGTCCCCCAGGGGACCAAGATGGGTCCTCTATGCTTCCTCCTCCTCATTAACCACGCCCTCACTGACACTCCCCATCGCTGGAAGTATGTGGACGACTGCACCGTGGGCGTCCCAGTTTCCACCAAGAACCCGGACTACTCGCCACTGCAAGCAATTCTGGAGCGACTGCAGACGTGGACGGAGGAGAGCAGGATGACCATCAACCACAGCAAAACTGTGGTGATGCATTTCTGTACCTCCTCTGTACCAGTGCCCCCCCCCCCAGCTCACAGTGGGCCCTCACCCCCTCCAGGTGGTCCAATGTGCCAAGCTTCTCGGAGTCACAGTGGACGACCAGCTGACCTGGAAGCAGCATGTCGCCAGCACCGTAAGATCAACTACCTACAGGCTGTACATGCTGCGCAGACTCAGGTCGCTGGGGACGCCGACAGATGAGTTAAGGGGGGTGTACCTCATCTTCATCCTCCCCAAACTCATGTACGCCTCCCCAGCGTGGTCCTCCTCCCTCACACACACTCAACAGCTACAGCTAGAGAGTGTGCAGAAAAGGGCGTGCACGGTCATCCTTGGCCCTGCATCCTTGGCACCTACGAAGAAGCCCTGACCACCCTGAGTCTGTCCAGACTATCCACAAGGCACCGAGAGGCTCTGGAGAAGTTTGGAAGGGGACTACTACATCATCCACGTCTCAGAAACATGCTGCCGCCTGACGCGCCTCGACCGGTCCGTGCCACCAGACACCACAACAAGATAACGCCCCTAAAGGCGTCGCGCACGGACCGGTACAGACTCAGTGCGATTCCCACCATGGTGCGAGCCACCAATCAATAGTATTTCCCTCCTAGATTAGACTTACCTTTAGGATTAATGTAAAGTTTTTCCCCATCCCCTATGTACATTTTCAGTTTGTTAACTGCCTAAATAATAAACCGTTTATTATTATTATTATTATTATTATTATTATTATTATTATTATTATTATTATTATTATTATTATTATTATTACACACACACACACACACACACACACACACACCAACAACAGACAGTGGTACGCTAAGATCAAAGCTTTGTGTGGCTTACAAAAGCACACTTCATCCCTTCCTTGCACCTCACACCTTCCTGCTAATCTCGCGGCTCAGGAGATGAACGATCACTTTGCTGCTATCTGTCAAACCTTTCCTCCCCTCCACACCACTCCGCTTCCTGCCTATCTGCCCGCTCCCTCCCCTCCACACACTGTCCAGGCGATGGATGTTTTTAAGAGAATACTTAAATTTAAACCAAGATCCACCACACCCACTGACCTTCCTATAAAAATTTACAAGGAATTTGCTGTAGAGCTAGCAACACCGCTATGCTCCATAATAAACGCCTCACTCTCCCAACACTCTTGCCCCGCGGACTGGAAGACATCTTATGTCACTCCCATCCCCAAAACTTCCAGTCCTCAGTCACTCAATGACCTCAGGCCAGTCTCTATCACCCCCATCCCTAGCCTTATTTGTGAAGATTTTGTATATGACTGGGCATACACCAAAATTTGTAACACCGTGGATATCAGACAATTCGGAAATATTAAAGCCACCTCCACCTCACATTACCTGACCAGCTTCCTTGAATTCATCCACAGCCACCTGGACAAGCGAAACACCTCTCTAGCTGTTGCTTTTGTCGACTTCAAAAAAGCCTTTGATCTAGTTGATCACACTGTTGTCATCAGCAAGGCAGTAAGTCTGGGTCTCCCTCCTAATCTGATAGCGTGGCTAGCCGACTTCCTCACAGGGAGACGTCAGGCCGTTCGCTATCAGGGCTCTGTCTCTAATTTCCAACAGCTGACATGTGGAGTCCCCCAGGGGACCAAGATGGGTCCTCTATGCTTCCTCCTCCTCATCAACGACGCCCTCACCGACACCCCCCATCGCTGGAAGTATGTGGACGACTGCACCGTGGGCGTCCCAGCTTCCAACAAGAACCCGGACTACTCGCCACTGCAAGCAATTCTGGAGCGACTGCAGACGTGGACAGAGGAGAGCAGGATGACCATCAACCACAGCAAAACTGTGGTGATGCATTTCTGTACCTCCTCTGTACCAGTGCCCCCTCCCCGGCTCACAGTGGGCCCTCACCCCCTCCAGGTGGTCCAATGTGCCAAGCTTCTCGGAGTCACGGTGGACGACCAGCTGACCTGGAAGCAGCATGTCGCCAGCACCGTGAGATCAGCTACCTACAGGCTGTACATGCTGCGCAGACTCAGGTCGCTGGGGACGCCGACAGATGAGTTAAGGGGGGTGTACCTCACCTTCATCCTCCCCAAACTCATGTACGCCTCCCCAGCGTGGTCCTCCTCCCTCACACACACTCAACAGCTACAGCTAGAGAGTGTGCAGAAGAGGGCGTGCAGGGTCATCCTTGGCCCTGCATACACCACCTATGAAGAAGCCCTGACCACCCTGAGTCTGTCCAGAATATCCACCAGGCACCGAGAGGCTCTGGAGAAGTTTGGGAAGGGACTACTGCATCATCCGCGTCTCAGAGACATGCTGCCGCCCGACGCGCCTCGCCCTGTCCGTGCCACCAGACACCACAACAAAATAACGCCCCTGAAGGCGCCGCGCACGGACCGGTACAGACTCAGTGCGATTCCCACCATGGTGCGAGCCATCAATCAATAGTATTTCCCTCCTAGATTAGTCTTACCGTTAGGATTAATGTTAAGTTTTTCCCCATCCCCTATGTACATTTTCAGTTTGTCAACTGCCTAAATAATAAACCGTTTATTATTATTATTACACACACACACACACACACATTTATTAATGTTAAATATTTCAAGTAATTGTCAGTATTTTTTTGTGAAATTGAAATGCCTGATTTTCTTTATCATTTTTCTGTAATCTTTAACAACAGTTCGAGAGAGAGAGAGAGAGAGAGAGAGAGAGAGAGAGAGAGAGAGAGAGAGAGAGAGAGAGAGAGAGAGAGAGAGAGATGGGAACAAGTATGGTCGCCAAACTGAACTTAAATATGAAGTGGGATTATATATTAAAAAAAATAATAATAATAATAATAATAATAATAATAATAGTTTTGATTGTTCGTTTACTTGTGACGATAACGTTACCTACCAATAGCCAGTGAAAGTGCGCTCATGATCTTGAACGAGAGGGTACGAAACGATGACATGGCCTTTGTGACGGCTGGCAACAGAGGAGGAACAAGACCGCTAGGCAGGTTGTCCTCTTCTTCAGATACGATGATGAATCCTTCGTGGATATCGTGGGTATTCTGGTCGTACCTGTATTTGTAAAATACTATGTTAATTCTCTCTCTCTCTCTCTCTCTCTCTCTCTCTCTCTCTCTCTCTCTCTCTCTCTCTCTCTCTCTCTCTCTCTCTCTTTCTGTGTTTTGTGTGTGTATAATATATATATATATATATATATATATATATATATATATATATATATATATATATATATATATATATATATATATATATATATATATATATATATATATATATATATATATATATATATATATATATATATATATATATATATATATATATACACTAAAAGCTGTGGCACATTCTTTATTATTTACTTTCTTGTGGGTGTTTTCTATTTTTCGTATAGTCTTCCGGAGGTGTTCAGGAAGTTTGCTGAGTATTTTTCCACATGGCGACGTTTCGGATCTTCCTAGATCCATCTTCAGGCTGGGTTTCGTCGGTGACTGGTGAGTGGGCTGGTTATATACTGTCTTAGCGCCGAGTCTAACTAATCCTGTGGGTCTCATCACGGCAAGATCGTCAGCAGAGATCACGCCACGAACGCCAAGCAGCTAAGGGAAAACAAGGAAATCATCATCCGTCATGCAGACAAAAGATTGGCCTTTGTTTTAATCAGCAAGGAGGAATATATTCAGAAAATCAACACTGTGCTCAGCGACACCTCCAAATTCAAAAAGATAACACATAACTTCACCGATTCCATCAAGAAGGTCAACGACGTTATCAATACCGTCGGCACCACCTTAGGACTCCAGAAGCTTGCAGGAGAATATTGACCTGGCTATGTGTATGGAAACGTCAAGACACATAAAAGAAACAACCTTCTACGTTCTATCATCTCCCAAATACCCACGGCTACCTACAGCATTGCCAGGAAATTGAATGAAATACTGACACCGTACGTGCCGAACACACACACAGCATTTCATCGACTGCTGACTTCCCCGAGATTTACGAGACGCCCCGCCTGCTGAGAACCACCTCATCGCCTCCCTCGATGTGGAGAGCCTGTTCACGAATGTCCTCGTTGATACTACAGTCGATCTCATCCTCTAGCGAGTTTACCACAACGAAGAAACTACGCCCCTGAAGACATTACTACAGATCTCCATGAAGGAGGCACTGTTCATCTGCCATAGTGGTAATATGTACCAACAGATTGACGGCGTAGCAATGGGCAGCCCACTAGGAGTACTGTTCACGAATTTCGTCATGGGCAGCATTGAATCATCCCTGCTCGCTGACAACAAGCCCTCTCTTTACTGCCGTTACGTAGACGACATTTTCATGCGAGTCAAGAACGTTCAAGAACTGCAGGAGCTCAGACAACGTTTCATCACCTCCTCAGGACTCAACTTCACTCACGAAGAAGCATGCAGAGGACGCCTTCCCTTCCTCAACATCCTTGTGACAGCAAGCAGAACGGGATTCAAGACTACAGTTTATACCTTGCTACAAATCAAGGACTTTGCCTTAACGGAGATACTGAGTGCCCCAAACGCTACCTTAAATCAGCTGTTAGTGCATACGTCAGAAGAGCTTTCTCCCACTGCTCAACTTGGAGTGACACCCACCAAGAGATAGTATGGGTCACCCAAGTACTCGTTAACAAAGGCTACGGTAACTCAGACGTATCAAGAGTCATCAAGACATATATGGATAAATGGAATGAGCAACAAAACACCGAAGCAGAGGAGAAACACAAAACCATCAAGTTATTCTACAGAAACATGTCTACATGTCAACTGAGCACAAGATAGACGAAGAAATAATAAGAAGCATAATAAACAAGAACGTGCACCCTACCGACGCAGAACAACTTATCATCTACTACAAAACAAGAAAGATATCCCATCTACTACTCCGAGACCGACCCAGCACAACCAAGACGCCCTTAAAGGAAGACACAATTGCAACAGTGAGACTGAGGGCCTCACTCTTACATTGGAATGATGAGGACCTCCTTATCTCGGCGTCTCACCTGCTACCTATCCAACGGCGTTATCAAAGACCACTACACTGCCAAGCATAACTCAAGCCTCACTTGTTAAGATTTGGAAAGTAAAACTACAGTACTTGACAAGGAAAGTGACTACCGACGTCTCCTCTTCCTAGAAGCAATATACATCACAACAAAGATACCTACAATCAACAGGCAAGCAGATAACTTCCAAATACTTCCCACAGCAAGATGCAAAGGGGCTCAGCGAATCACGAGTTTACATAGGTGAGCCGATCACCGCCCTTGGCTCTGCCCTCTCCCATACCAGTGATCCGCTAAGACGGTATATAACCAGCCTGCTCAGTAGACCCAGCCTGAAGATGGATCTAGGAAGATCTGAAACGTCACGAAATGGACAAATATTTAGCAAACTTCCTGATCACCTCCGGAAGACTATACGGAAAATAGAAAACGCCCACAAGAAAATAAATAATGCAGAATATGCCTTAGCTTTTAACATCGTCTGCTTCAAAGAAAACTTACTGCCTGGCTTCACACACACACACACACACACACACACACACACACACACACACACACACACATATATATATATATATATATATATATATATATATATATATATATATATATATATATATATATATATATATATATATATATATATATATATATATATATATATATATATATATATATATATTGTTACCCCCAACTTCAGCCCCTCACAGCTGCCACTAATTTGGGTCACCTTCCCTAAGCTACCTCTTATGTGATTTAATTCAGGGCAGAAATACAACGAATCTGGACACATGCTGGTCGTCTACAACTATCAAATAATTGAGTCCGCCATTCATTTTAACCCACCCACCGAGAAAGGAGTATAAAAACGCCAATTTAGTCCTCTGAGCTTGAAAGAATCAATAATCCACGTTCTTAGTAAACGGACAGTATAGACAATGTACACACACAGGGTGAGGGTAATATATACCCCACTGGAAAAACTGCTCACAGTAATTTAAAGAAAGTGTTTAAATCTTTCATAATCTAAGACCCCTCGTGACTTCTGGCATCTACCCAAAAACATCTCCAATGACTTTGCTTTTCCTTCTTTCCCTCCTTTATTTCAACCAGATGACACCACTGCTATCACATCTATCTCTAAAGCTGAACTCTTCGCTCAAACCTTTGCTAAAAACTCTAACTTGGATTCAGGGCTTGTTCCTCCCTCTCATCCGTCCTCTGACTACTTCATGCTACCTATTAAAATTCTTCGCAGTGATGTTTTCCATGCCCTCGCTGGCCTTAACATTGGGAAGGCTTATGGACCTGATGGGGTCCCTCCTATTGTTTTCCGAAACTGTGCCTCCGTGCTTGCTCCCTGCCTAGTCAAACTCTTTCAACTCTGTCTGTCAACATTTACCTTTTCTTCTTGCTGGAAATTTGCCTACATTCAGCCTGTTCCTTAAAAGGGTGACCGTTCTAATCCCTCAAACTACTGTCCTATTGCCTTAACTTCCTACCTATCTAAACTTTTTTTTTCTAACTATCCTCAACAGGAAGATTCTTAAACATCTATCACTTCACAACCTGTCACTGTGATCTGATCGCCATTATGGGTTCCGTCAAGGCCACTCTACTGGTGATCTTCTGGCTTTCTTTACTGAGTCTTGGTCATCCACTTTTAGAAATTTTGGTGAAACTTTTCCTGTTTCTTTGTACATATCAAAAGCTTTTGATAGAGTCTGGCACAAAGCTTTGATTTCAAAACTACCCTCCTACGTCTTCTATCCTTCTCTCTGTAACTTCATGATGATGATACCATCCTGCACTTTTCCACGTCTTTTCATAGACGTCCAACTCTTCAGGAAGTAAACATTTCACGCAGAGAAGCCACAAAACGTCTGACTTCTGATCTTTCTAAAATATCTTATTGGGGCAGAGCAAACTTGGTATTGTTCAGTGCCTCAAAAACTCAATTCCTCCATCTATCAACTCAACACAACCTTCCAGACAACTACCCCCTCTTCTTCAATAACACTCAACTGAGCCCCCCTCTTCTACAGTGAACATCCTCGGTCTGTCCTTTACTTATAACCTAAACTTGAAACTTCACATCTTATCTTTAGCTAAAACAGCTTTTATGAAGTTATGCGTTCTGAGACGTCTCCGCCAGTTTTTTCTCATCCCCTCCAGCTAACCCCCCCGGCTAACTCTATACAAGGGCCTTATCCATCTATGTATAGAGTATGCTTTACATGTTTAGGAGGTTCCATTCATACCGCTCATCTAGACATGGTAGAATCAAAGGTTTTCATCTCATCAACTCCTCTCCTCTAACTGTCTGTCTTCAGTCTCTCTCATCGCCGCAATGTTGCATCTTTTGCTATCTTCTACCGCTATTTTCATGCTAAATGCTCGTCTGATCTTGCTAACTGCATGCCTCCCCTTCTCTCACGGCCTCGCTGCACAAGACTTTCTTCTTTCTCTCACCCCTATTCTGTCCACATCTCTAATGCAAGAGTTAAACAGTATTTTCAATCATACATCCCTTTTTTTTTTTTGGTAAACTCTGGAACTCCCTGCCTGCATCTTCATTTTCACCTTCCTATGACTTGAATTCTTTCAAGAGGGAGGTTTCAAGATACTTATCCTCGAATTTTTGACTACTGCTCTGGACCCTTTTCTGGGACTGGCATCTCAGTGGGCTTTTTTTTTTTTTCAATGGAATTTTACTGCCTTTGGCCAGTGTCCCTCCTACATAAAAAACAGAAACCAACCATTGTCCAACAAGAATAGTATATATATATATATATATATATATATATATATATATATATATATATATATATATATATATATATATATATATATATATATATATATATATATATATAAAACTCTGCCATGGGGAATGACAACCAGAATCCCATGCCGGTAAACTCAAGGATCAGCCTCGGAACCAGGACGGACCTATCGTAGACGAAACAGGAGACGTTTATGGACAAGACCTCGGACGGTGCCAAAAATTAGATGTGCAGCTTTAAACATTGCTACCTACACAGATAAAGAAGAAGAAATCATTGAAATGATGCATAAAAGAAAAAATAGATATATTTGGTATAGCAGAGACAAGACATTTTGGAAAAGAAAGAGGAAAGGATCTCGGTGATGGGTTTGTTCTGATGTGTAGTGGAATCGGGGCAGGAAGAAGGAAACATGGCGTAGCGATCATTGTAGGGACCCACACTCTCACCATACATTCAAGAAGTTTAATTAATGAAAGGCTAATGTACTGTATTCTGAACGTCAGGGACAAGAAATACTTTATATATCAGGTCTATGCACCTGAACAAGGACAGACTGATAAAGAAAAAAGAGAGTATATGAAGATGCTGGAGGATAACATTAATCTGAATCCAGATAATGTCACTATTATCATGAGTGACGTTAATGCTAGAGTAGGACAGGACAGAAGAGGTATAAAAGATATCAAAAGGACTCTTTGGAGAAGTGAAAAACACAGAAGGTGAAAATCTGATAGACTTATGCATGATAAATAACATGAAGATTATGAATGTCTTCTTTTAAACATAAAGACGAACATCGTTATACAAGATACAGATGGAATCAAGTAACTCAGCAGTTCGACCAAAGGTCCATTAATGATTGCATGCTGACATCAGATAAATGGCTATTCAAAGATGTGAAAGTCCTACCAGGTGACTCGCTGAATTCAGATCGCAGACTTCTAATTGGGAACCTGAATATTAAAAAGGTTACACCTAAATAAACGCAAAGGAGAAAAGTCTTCAAAGTTGAGTCACTAAAAGATGGCGAAATAAAGCATAAATATAGAGCAGCAGTAGATGAGAAAATTGATCGTGGAGAAGAAGATGAGAAATGGCAAGCTCTGCAAGAAACAATCAAAGGTGTCGCAGAAGAAACATTAGGAACAAAAATGGTGGAAGGTAGTAAATAAAGACCTTGGTGGACAGAGGAAGTAAAGTGTGCAGTCAAGAAAAAAGTGAAGACACTGAGAAAATAGTTAAGACATAAAACACTGGAAACAAGAATGGAGTATGTCATTGCAAGAATTAAGGCTCAAGGAGTGAAAAGAACAGCACAAAAAAATGTTTGGAAAAAGTTAGGAGAGACAGTGGAACAAGATCTAAAAAGTAGTAAGAAAAAATCTTTGGATTAGAAAAGTTATCGGAAGGACAAAAGCATGGTGTATAATATTAAAGATGAAGTAGGTAATGTGATCGTAGAACCGAACAAGATAAATTAATAATGGCAAAACTATTTTACAAACCTGTTGAATGTTGGAAGTGAAGACATCGGTGAAGGCATGAAGAACGAGGAGGTGGTTGGTGAGAGACAAGAACAAGATAACGAAATAACAAGAGATGAGATAGATGAAGCCCTGAAGAAGATGAAAAACGATAAAGCAACGGGATTGGCCTTACCAATCGAGTTGATTAAAGAGGGAAGTAACATCCTGAAGGAGAAGATATTGAGAATATTCAATAAAGCCTGGAGAGAAGAAACCATAGCACAAGATTGGGGTAAGACCATCATACTACCCATCTATAAAGGAAAAGGTGACTCGGGGCGCAGTGACAATTATAGAGTCATTTCTCTCATTAACCGCATAGCTAAACTCTATGAAAGAATTCTTGAAAAGCGAGCTAGAACAGTGATAGAGCCGAAGCTAGGAGAAGAATAGCATGGGTATAGGAAGGATAGAAGTACATTAGACCCTATTTTTATTTTGAGAATGGTCATGGAAAAATGCTGGGAGTTCAACAAAAAATTATATTGTGCTTTTATAGACCTCACAAAAGCATTCGATTCTATTCCAAGAAATAAACCTTGGAAATGTTTAGTGGAGGAATATGGAATGACGAAAAAACTGCAGAAAGTCATAGAAAGTACATACGAGTATAAGCTCGTGTCTTGTTAAGATTGGTTATGAGAAAGATGAGTGGTTTGATGTAACAACAGGAGTAAAACAAAAAAGTGTGCTATCTCCATTACTATTCATAGCATATATGGATTGCATCATAAAAAGGTATAAAGAGAGAATAGGAGTTCATGGAGATAGAGATATATTAGTGTATGCGGATGACATAGCCTGCTGGAGTAATAACAGGCTGCAGTTGGAGAGATCTCTAAATTGTTGAAAAAGATGCTTCGACGAGGCGAGGTTGAGCATCAATATACAAAAGACTGAAATATTAACTATAACAAAGGAAAATGAAGATACTGTAGAAATAGAAACTGAAAATAAATATGTGAAAGAAGCTGAGTGTGTTGAATATCTGGGAAGTGTGTTTGCAAAAGATGGATATAAGAACAAAGAAGAGATAACTGAAAGAACATCAAAGTACAGTAGGGGTCTCTGTGCCGTATATCCTATCCTAAAGGATAAACATATTCCTACAGAGGCAAAGAAAACTATATTTAAATCAGTCCTGGTGCCAATTTTAATATACCTCAGAAAGTTGGACATTAACCACAAGAGACTGGAGCAGAATTCAATCGGCAGAAATGAGAACCCTAAGAGCAATAGTAAATAAAACTAAAAGAGATCGAATCAGAAATATTGAAATAAGAGAAATGATTGGAGTAACGTCAATTAGAAGCAAAATAGAAAAGGCACGGCTAAGATGGCTTGGACATGCGGAGATAATGCATGAAGAAAGAATTACAAAGAAAAGACGGAACTGGAGGCCAGAAAGTAGAAGATCTAGAGGGAGACCGAAGAAGAGATGGAAGGACGGAGTGGAAGAAATATATATATATATATATATATATATATATATATATATATATATATATATATATATATATATATATATATATATATATATATATATATATATATATATATATATATATATATATATATATATATATATATATATATATATATATATATATATATATATATATATATATATATATATATATATGTTTAATATATATATATATATATATATATATATATATATATATATATATATATATATATATATATATATATATATATATATATATATATATATATATATATATATATATATATATATATATATATATATATATATATATATATATATATATATATATATATATATATATATATATATATATATATATATATATATATATGTTTAATATATATATATATATATATATATATATATATATATATATATATATATATATATATATATATATATATATATATATATATATATATATATATATATATAATATATATATATATATATATATATATATATATATATATATATATATATATATATATATATATATATATACGAGTATATATATATATATATATATATATATATATATATATATATATATATATATATATATATATATATATATATATATATATATATATATATATATATATATATATATATATATATATACCGTAGAAACACAGATTCCGTATTTCGTGGATTCCGTATTTCGGCTTCGAAGACTGACGGAACACTTTTGCCGCCTTCGTGGTGCTCACTCTGACACAGATAAAAGAATCTCTTGTGTGACAGAAACTCGTTACCTTGGACTTAAGTACCTCACCATTATATTAAGGCAATTCTTATGAAGGTATGAAGGCGCTGTTACTTCTTAAGAGTTTTGGCTTATACTTCTTGGGAAGCTGACAGACAAACACTTCTCTTGCACCGAACTCATTCTTTCTAAGTTGGAGTATGGTTGTGAGGTTTATTCATCTGCTACTGAGGCACAAATAGTGTGTTAGACTCCGTGGACCATGCCGGTGTTCCCCTGACAACTGGTGTATTCCGCTCATCCTCATTTCTTAACTTACTGGTGGATATTGTATCGTCAGAGACTATATATTTGAATTTTATTTAGTGTACCCCATATGATTAAGGTTCTCTTTCTTTCACTAATTATTATTAATATTTGTTTAATACTTGTATATTATAGTCATGGAATGTATCTTTATATTATGTTTTATTTATCTATTTATTTATTTTAGCTTGGGTTTGTATAGTATGTTTAATCGCCGTAACAGTGATAAAAGGAGGTGAAGCAAAAAGAGTAACTTGACATGGCAGCTGTTGCTGGCAGGTCGTCATGGAGGATACGTGAGTTTTTGGTGCTGCATGATAGTGTCCTTTTATCCTACACTGGAATATTTTGTGCTATGGATAGGATAAAATTACAGGTATGTTAAGTTATGATATGTATATTTCATGCAGTGATTAATGAGTAAATAAGGCACAGTTAGTGAAACATGTTACTTGAGTTAATGTCGTTGACTTGTTTGTATTCGGCGTCTTTTGGAGTTTGCATTAATATTACATGTATGGGTTAAAGTTATATCAAGTGAAAGGCTACTGTGATGGACATAGTTGTTGCTGTTCCGTATGATGTACTATGTACTATAATGGGTCTGCAGTAGCTGGAGGTACCGTGTAAGTGAACTGATCTTGCACTATTTTGTATTTATTTCTATATACCGTGTTTCATGATTGTATTTATAGTTAATGTTGCTAAGATATGACTGGTGAATTAGGTGTCGGCTGCTTGAATAATAGGGGTTATATATTTTTAGCGATATTAGCTCATACAGGATGTCACGTATGTACGCGAATATTTCGTCAGTGATGTTGGTTTTCAGGTTGAAAAATAAAAAGTTACAGTTACCTGCTTAGTTTCACTGGATTCGTCATACAAATGCTGATGTCCTTCCATTGGACTTGCGTTGCCAGTCGATATTGTTGAAGTGCTCTTTTCTCTTGTGTATCAGTCTCCCGCGATTCACGTTCTCATTTATACGTGTCGCATCAAGTTTCCCTAAACCTTACGGTTTCAGGGTTACATTTGCCTTGGTGACAATGAATGTAACTTCCTTTCCTGTATGCCCATAACAGTTTCCTAGGGTTATTTACTGATAATTTCCCCCATGTTTTTTTAGTCTGTGGTCCTGCTATTCCTAATAAGAACTTGTTACCGCGCATTATGAATCCGATGCCTTATTCTCAGAACACTGTTCCACGCATTCTGATTCTATTCCTATATTTGCAGATCGTTCAAAGGCTGATGCTGTAGTCGGATATGGTGTTATCTTCCCCTCATGCTGTAGAACCACGATGTTGGTTATGTTCTTCAGGCAGAGCTCTGCGAGTTCTGCAATTATCCTAGCTTTAAGAATTATTTTTTAATTTTCCCGCTTCATCTTTTACAATTCTTAGCGACTCTCGTAGTGCTCTTTTTGCTGTGGAACTCTTCAGTCCTTCTTCCCTTCATCCTCTTGTTTTATCAATTCTAGACTGGCTTTACCTTCCCCAACGTATGATACTACGTTTTTGTTTTTTTGATTTTTCAGCTGCATATTTCCGCAAGGGATTCTGTCCCTTGGAGGCTGTCCCCTTCCTCTACATAAGAACATAAGAAATAAGGGAAGTTGCAAGAAGCGACCAGGCTTACACGTGGCAGTCCCTGTATGAAATATACCTACCTATTTCCACCTATCATCCCCATCCATAAATCCGTCTAATCTCCTCTTAAAGCTCCCTAATGTCTTAACACTAATAACATGATAATTGAGTCCGTTCCACTCATCTATCACTCTATTTTAAATCCATTTTCTTCCTATCCCTTTCTTAAACCTAATTTTTTTTTCAAGCTTGAACCCGTGATTTCTTGTTCTATCCTGGTTGCTGATCCTAAGAATTATGCTTACACCCCATTGTTATAAGCCTTATATCACTGTGTCAAGACTTCTATCAGGTCCCCTCTTAACCTACGTCTCTCTAAAGAATGTAAATTTAACGGTTTCAATCTCGCCTGGTAAGGAATACTTCTCATCCTCTGTATTCTTTTAGTAATTCTCCTCTGTACGTATTCTAATAGACCTATATTTTTCTTGTAATGTGAGGACCAGAGCCGCACAGCGTAGTCTAGATGAGGTCTGCCCAGCGCCAAATATAACTTTAACATTACTTCGGGCCTTATACTTTTAACACTCGTAAAAATGAATCCTAATACCCTATTTGCCCTGTTTCTGGTCTCTATGCATTGTTTTCCTAAATCTTTTTCTTAGCCTGCATTTACCAGAGTTTCGTTGTTTATTGTATTCCTATTGTGTGGGTTTCCTCTGCTTACGCCAAGTACTTTGCATTTGTTGATATTAAACTGCATTTGCCATCTGTCCGTTCATTCATTCATCCTATCTAAATCTGCTTGCAAGGCGATGGCATCCGATTCTGACCTAATTAATCTACCTATCTTTGTGTCATCCGCAAATTTACTAACATCACTACTAATTCCACTATCCAAGTCACTGATATATATTAAAAACAACAATGACCCTAATAATAATCCTTGTGACACCCCACTAATTACATGACCCCACTCGGATTTAGAGCAGTTTATTACAACTCTTTGTCGCCTGTCGCTTAGCCATGATCTTATCCACCCTAACACCTTCCCATCTATCCCGTGTGCCCTAACTTTTCTCAGGAGCCTTTGATGGGGTACCTTGTCAAATGCTTTACTAAAGTCCATATATAAAATGTCATAAGTATCACCATTATCTACTGCCTCGTACACTTTATTGTAAAATTTTAAGTTCGTCAGGCAAGACTTCCCCTTCGTTGAAGCCATGCTGTGACTGATTTATCAAGTTATGTTTGTCTAAATGCTCCCTAATGTTCCTCGCTATTATTGACTCCAATATTTTACCCACAACAGAAGTTAAGCTAACAGGTCTATAATTAAACGCTAAAGATTTTTCTCCTTTCTTAAAGATGGGTACTACATTAGCCTGCCTCTACATTACTGGTACCTCATCTGACTCAAGTGATTTCCTAAAGACAGAAACTAACGGCTCACTAATAACCTCTTTGCATTCCTTACATACTCTGGGATATATTTCATCTGGTCCTGGTGTCTTGAATCTTTTTAGCCTACCTATCTCTTGTTCCACTATATCTACTTAGTTATGGAAATATCTGTCAGCTTCTCATTCTCATCTGCTCTAAACATTTGTTCACTATTTGGCATATCCTGAATGTCTTCCTGGGTGAAGACATTTAAAAAATACTCATTCTGAATTTTACTAATATCCTCCCCAGAACTAACCAGCTCCCCATCTGCTGCCTTTAATGGACCTATAGTATCCTTATTCTTCGTCCTGTATATCTGATAAAATCCCTTGAGGTCCGTCTTTGCCTGGCTGGCTACCTTTAATTAATGCATAACTGCAATTAGCTTTCCACGTTAACCTCCTGACTGTTCTAACTAATTCATTATATTGTGGCCTTAAAACTTCTTCACCTGCCCTCAATCTCTTATATACTTCTCTTCAGCCCTATGTATTGTTTTAACCTAGCAGTCATCCATTTAGAGTCAATTTCCTGTGATCTTATTGCTCTCTACGGGAAGTTTGCTAACTGACCTGTATGCAATTTATCTACGAAATATTTATACAACTTATCTACATTTACTTCACCTAATCCCCTCATCTCGGCCCCTTCCATCCTCTCCACTCCCTCATCTACTCACCTCGACCTCATCTCTCCCATTTCAGCATGACCTGACCTTCCAAAATACTCACACCTATCTCCCCCTCTCTCTCTCCTCCGCCATCTTCCCTCCTCTTGTCCTACATCCTCACACCTGACCTCACCTCTCTCATCCTGCCTTATCTCTCTCAACTACGTCCCGGACCTGACCTCACCCTGCATCCGTTGCCAGTCAACTCCTTGGAGGTATCTTTTTAACTCCTCTAAATCTGCTCTCCTAAAGTCAGGTATTTTACTAGTGTTTTTGCTTCTAAAAGTTTCTTCCCATTTTAATTTGTACCTAATTTCCCAATGGTCACTGTTCCCTAGCCGTCCTCCAATATCTACTTACGTGAATGCTTTCTCCCTGTTAGTTAAAATTAAATCTAGAATATTGTTCCCCCTTGTGGGTTCTATGACTACCTGTTTTAATAAATTATCCTGAATTACCTTAAAAAAATTCCTCTACTTCCTTGTCCAGTCGATATGCCTAAAATTAAAATATCCTAACCACACATACTTGACTGTACCTTCCTGCTCTATTCATTTCCTGCCACAATGAGGTGTTAATTTCCTTTGTATTGTTCGGTGGCCTGTACACTACTCCCAGTACTACTGACTGTGATCCTTCCTTAATGTCTATCCATATCGACTCTGTTTTGCTATTTTAATTCTACTGTTAATACGACACTGCAATTGGTCCCTAACGTATAACGCGACGCCTCCTGTTTTTCCTGTCTTTATAGAACAGTGTATAACCATCTATCTTAACCTCTGGATTAAATATCGTGACATATCTAACCAAGTTTCTGTTAAAGTAATGATATGAAAGTTCTCTACACACGCTATTTCTCTAATCAAGTTTATTTTATTCAAAATACTTCAGTAATTTGTGTAGTAAACACTTAAGCTATTTCTCACCTTCCCTGAGCTGGTTACCTTTCTAGATTTAACTAATTTGTCCCTCGTTTTAACCTCACAACCCCTCCTTCCCTCCTGACTAACGAAAACGAATAAAAATGCAAGAATCCTATGGACCCGTGCCTCTGAAAGCTCACTCTTGGTACTGGAGAGGGAGAAGAGATTTGTGTGGGACCCAAAAGATGAATTGTACCAGAAAGCAAAGCTCAGGCAAGAGGTCAAGTCTCTCGTCGAGACACTGATTATGCAACACCCTGAACTGGATTCACTGAATGGACATACAAAATAATTTTGTGTTGATTTGTAAATGTTATTGGCAGATCAGAGGTGCCTAAAGGAAGGAGGTTGTAAGTTCGGACATAGACCACAAGTAGACTTCATGCAGAATTGATAGTGAAGGTGCTAGTGGTAGCGTATGCTAGTGGAATGCAGATTGCACTTACTTATCTTTCTTTAAACAGTTAATTAAGTATGCAGGTGTTTTAAATTCTATACACATGCATCCTTATCTGTTGAATTGAAGGTTAGGCTATTTTTATTATGTTTGGTTATGGATAAGTTGACAGAGGTTAGTTTTCTCAGTTAATTTACACCAAATCATGTACCTCATGGAAGAGAAATATATATATATATATATTTCTTACATTATCATTTCCATATTTAAAAATCACAATAATGATTTGGGCAGTTTTCAGTTTCACACAATCAGTGATTTTCCGTAAGGTTACTTTAGGTTAGGTTAGATTAGCTTAAGTTCGGATAGCTTTACCATCCACCAAGATCAATGGGAATGAAGGGAGGTTAGGTTATGTTTATCATCCCTCAAGAACGCAAGAGATGAAAGGAGGTTAGGTTAGGTTTCCTCCAAGATCGCTGGGGATAAGGGGTTTTAAGTTTACCATACCGCAAGAGCACAAGGATGTGAGGGGCAGGCAAAGCTTGAAAAGGGGCGTAACTCGAATACTTGACATTTGTGACAGAAAAAAAGATACATAATTAGTTAGTTGACTACATGTATCACCAGAAAAATAAATAAATAAATAAAACACGTGGGCAACATCAGAAAATCATTGGTTAGGTAAAAGTGAAAATTGACCAAAAATTCTGCTGCTTTGGATTATGTCCTACCAATTTTCATTCCCATATTATTACACACACACACACACACACACACACACACACACACACACACACACACACACACACACATATATATATATATATATATATATATATATATATATATATATATATATATATATATATATATATATATATATATATATATATATATATATATATATATATATATATATATATATATATATATATATATATATATATATATATATATATATATATATATATATATATATATATATATATATATATATAATCTAACCCCGCAATAGTGTACGCCAGAGTTACACTTAAGAGGCTGACCTGAGGTAGTGACAGCCATCTGAGGGTTGAAATTAGAGTTGCGACCATGTGTTTAAAGGGTGCAAGAGACCCTGTAACCTGTCACTTGGCCTGCATTAAGTTGCATAGGTGGCAATTCAGAAAGGCTCGTGGAGTTAAAAGAAGCTATGAAAGGGCGGAATTTGTGGTCATATATATATATATATATATATATATATATATATATATATATATATATATATATATATATATATATATATATATATATATATATATATATATATATATATATATATATATATATATATAATATGACAATTGGTAGGACATAATCCAAAGCAGCAAAATTTTTGGTCATTTTTTTTCTAATATATATATATATATATATATATATATATATATATATATATATATATATATATATATATATATATATATATATATATATATATATATATATATATATATATATATATATATATATATATATATATATATATATATATATATATATATATATATATATATATTTTATTGTTACATTCACAAATTCCGCCCTTTCAGAGCTGCCTTTAACTCGGCGAGCCTCTCTAAGTTACCATCTATGGGACTTAATGCGGGAAGGAGGCAGTAGGCACCTGCCGAAACGACAATTACTCCCAGAGAGGTTTAAAGCACTGCATCATAGTGTGCTGTGAACTTTTCATGAAACCCAGCTGTGACTCACCGAACGTTTCCCTTTGTGACTCACATCACAAGGGGGCAATCACACCCTGGCCTCTAAAGACAACTCCTCCTCCTCCTCCTCACAAAACTGCAAGCATCTAATAATAACACACACACCCTTCACTCAAAATTATCATGGCTACTCCTACACCAGCCTTAGAGTCCCCATCTGGAGAGAGGACAATAAATGTCCACATTTCGGACTGCCCTTCTGATAACGACCCTGAGTGCCTTGACACCCCCCTCAACTTTTCTTCATTAACTTCTGCAACATTCGCGGTCTAAGATCTAATTTTCAATCTGTAAGACACCATCTCTCCTCTTCTAAACCTCATCATCTTTTCCTCACTGAAACTCGGGTGTATGAGGCAGCTGACAGTAGTCTTTCTCTATCCTCATTTTCAATCCAAAGCTGGATGATAGATTTATGTGAGCAACGACTTAACCTGCTTTCGTGCCCTCGCTCTTGAATCCTCCAAGTTTTCCACCATCTGGCTACGACTACAGTCACTTTCAAACTAAATTTATCTGTGATGTATACCTCTCACCTAACTCCTCTTACTATTAGAAATTCTTTGACTACTTAACTTCCAGAGTGAAGCACATTCTGACTCCCTTCCCTTTTGCAGAGACCTCCATTCTTGGAGACTTCAGTGTTCACCACCAGCTTTTGTTTTTCTCTCCCTTCAATGACCATCCTGGTGAACTAGCTTTCAACTTTGCTATCCTCCACTACCTAGAGAAATTGATGCAATATCCTGCTCGTACTCCTCTTGGAGATACGCCCTTTTCCTGACCACTAATCTTTCTGCTTCTGCTCCGTTGGGATCCTCCGATCACAATCTCATATCTATATCTTGCCCTATCGCTCCAGTCCCTTCTCAGGATCCCCTTAAGCGAAGGTGCCTCTGGCGTTTTGTCTCTGCTCGGAGGGGGGGGGACGTGAGGAAGTATTTTTGCTGATTTTCCTTGAAATGACCACTGCTTCCGTGTCAGAGACCCGTTTTTGTGTGCCGAGCGCACAATACAGGTGATAGTATCTGGCAAGGAGGCGTACATACCTCACTCTTTTTCTCGACCCAAACCTTCCAAGCTTGGTTTAACACAGCTTGTTCTCGTGCTATACATGATAGAGAGCTGGCTCACAAAAGGTACTTAATCACCAGAATATCATGCACTTTATATTTCTGCCCGGAACCATGCCATGTCTGTTCTCCAACTAGCCAAAAACTTATTGATTAACAGAAAGTGTCAAAATTTTTCAAGTTCTAACTCCTTTCGTGACTTCTGGCATCTAGCCAAAAATATCTCCACTAACTTTGCTTCTTCTTATTTCCCTCCTTTATTTCAACCAGATGGCACCACTGCTATCACATCTATCTCTAAAGATGAACTCTTCGCTCAAACCTTTGCTACAAACTCTACCTTGGACGATTCAGGGCTTGTTCCTCCCTCTCCTCCACTCTCTGACTACTTCATGCTACCTATTGAAATTCTTCGCAATGATGTTTTCCATGCCCTCGCTGGCCTAAACCCTCGGAAAGCTTACGGATCTGATAGGGTCCCTCATATTGTTCTCCGAAACTATGCCTCCGTGCTTGCACCTTGCCTAGTCAAACTCTTTCAACTCTGTCTGTCGACATTTACCTTTCCTTCTTGCTGGAAGTTTGCTTACATTCAACCCGTTCCTAAAATGGGTGGTCGTTCTAATCCCTCAAACTACCGTCCTATTTTTTTTTTTTTTTTATTTCCTGCCTCTCTAAAATTTTTGAATCTATCCTCAACAGGAAAATTCTTAAAGATCCATCACTTCACAACCGATCTGAATGCCAGGGATTCTGTCAAGGCCGCTTTACTGGTGATCTTCTGGCTTCCCTACTGAGTCTTGGTCATCCTCTTATAAAGATTTTAGTGAAAGTTTTGTTGTTGCCTTGGACATATCAAAATCTTTGTCTCATCAACTCCTCTGTCTTCAGCCTCTCTCTTATCGCTGCAATGTTGCATCTCTAGCTGTCTTCTACCGCTATATTCATGCTAACTGCTCTTCTGATCTTGCTAACTGCATGCCTTCCCTCCTCCCGCGGTTTTGAGGCATTGAAGAATACCAGGTTTGCCCTGCCCCAATCAGAAATTTTAGAAAGATCAGAAGTCAGGCGTTCTGTGGCTTCCCTGCGTGAAAAGTTGATAAGACGAAAAGCTTTTCATTCCACTGTCTAAAAGAGCGGTATGAGTGGAATCACCCCCCCAGACATGTGAAGCATACTTCATACATGGGCGGATAAGACCCCTGTACAGAGTTAGCATCTGGGGGACATGAGAAAAACTGGCGGAGACGAATCAGAACGCCTAACTTCAAAGAAGCTATTTAAGCTAGAGATGAGATGTGGAGTTTCTAGTTGAGATTACTTATAAAGGACAAAACGAGGATGTTCAGTGTAGAAGAAGGAAACAGTTGAGTGTGATTGACAGATGGAAGAATTGGGTTTTGAGTCATTGAACAATACTAATTTTCCTATGCCGCAATCAGAAAATTTAGAAAGATCAGAAGTCAAGCATTTTGTGGCTTTCCTGCATTAATTGTTTACTTCCTAAAGGGTTGGGCGTCTAGGAAAAGATGTGGAAAAGTGCAGGGTGGTATCATCAGCGTAGGAGTGCGTAGGACAAGAAGTTTGGGTTAGAATATCATTGATGAATAATAGGAAGAGAGTGGGTGAAAGAACAGAACCCTGAGGAACACCTCTGTTAATAGATATAGGAGAAGAACTGTGACCATGTCCCACAGCAGCAATAGAATAGTCAGAAAGTAAACCTGAGATGAAATTACAGAAAGAAGGATAGAATCTGTAGGAGGGTAGTTTGGAAACAAAAGTTTTGTGCCAGACTCTATCAAAAGCTTTTGATATCTCTGAGGCAACAGCAAAAGTTTTACCAAAATACTCTAAAAGAGGAGAACCAAAAATCAGTAAGGAAAGCGAGAAGATCACTAATAGAGCGGCCTTGACGGAACCAATACTGGCGATCAGATAGAAGGTTGTTAAATTATTGTTGTTTAAGAGTCTTCCTGTTGGGGATGGATTAAAAAACTTTAGATAGTCAGGAAATAAACCAATAGGACGGTAATTTAAGGGATTAAAACAGTCACTCTTTTTAGGAATGTGGGCAAACTTCCAGCAAGAAGGAAAGACAGATGTTGATATAGAGTTGAAAGAGTTCGACTATGCTCTTTTTATTCTCGGATAAGGGTTTAGGCGTTGATCAAGATCTGTTAGCTACTCTGCAACATCACACAATTTCTCTTAAATACATCCGTTCGTCTTACTTTTTGTTGAAATTCAAGTATTAAGTATGGATTATATAAATCATCAAACCGTGCAGTGCTACGAATGGTTCAGATTTTAAGATAATAAAGAGTCTGGATTTTACATAAATATCACAACGTTTGACAACGTAGCTTTGTGGCGTTTTCGTTCAGGTCGAGCACCTGGGGTACTTATCGGTATGGTTAGGTGACTCAGATCAGAGAGACGGATGGCTCAGCCTCTCGAGGGACATTCCCACGATGGAAGCAACTCCCAAGTACTCGCATATTCTTCACAGCCGGGAGAAATAATTAATTTACAACAAGAATAAGTATTTTAAAAGAAAAGGGCAAACAGATGTCATAACATTGCATCATCCAGAGCAATAGCTTGAACAGCTAAAGGCACTTATGTGAGTGAGACGACAGTGCAACGTAATCTGCTCTACCCCAAATCGAGATTATGTGAAAGAATTACCACGAACAAATAAATTACAGAAAAATTATTCATGCAATATCATACAGTACTGAGAGAGAAAGAGAGAGAGAGAGAGAGAGAGAGAGAGAGAGAGAGAGAGAGAGAGAGAGAGAGAGAGAGAGAGAGAGAGAGAGAGAGAGAGAGAGAGAGAGAGAGAGAGAGAGGGGAGGGGGTATGAGTAAGACGGTCGCCTGTCCTTTCCATCAAAGTGTTAAACCGATAACTGGTCCTGTAAAGACACGGTAACGCAGCTCACGAGGAATTCTCCTACTCAGACAAAACCCAAACGTTCTTCCAGGAGTACAAACACTATAGGCAAGTGAAAGCACGGTGGCACAGTTTCGGAAAACAATAAGAGGGACCACATCAGATCCATAAGCCTTCTGAGGGTTTAGGCCAGCGTGGGCATGGAAAACGTCACTGCGAAGGATTTTAGTGGGTAGCATGAAGTAGTCAGAGGGTGGAGAAGAGGGAGAAACAAGCCCTGAACTATACAAGATAGAGTTTTTAGTAAAGGTTTGAACGAAGAGTTCAGCTTTAGAAATAGATGAAATAGCAGTGCCATTAGGTTAAAATAAAGGAGAGAAAGATGAAGAACAAAAGTTACTGGAGATGTTTTTGGCTAGGTGCCAGAAGTCACGAGGGGAGTTAAATCTTGAAAGATTTTGACACTTTCTATTAATGAAGGAGTTGTTGGCTAGTTGTTGAACAAATCTGGCATGATTCCGGGCAGAACGATAAAGCTCATGATATTTCAGGTAATGGAAGGCTCAAGAAGCCTCTTTGGGACACCTCTCTATCATGAACAGCACGAGAACAAGCTGTGTTAAACCAAGGGCTGGAAGTTTCAGGTTGAGAAAAAAAGTGAGGAATGTTCGCCTCCATTCTAGACACTATCACCTCTGGTATGCTTACAGCACACTGAGATGGGTCTCTGATACGGAAGCAGTAGTCAATCCAAGGAAAATCATCATAATATCCCCTCACCTCAGAGGCAAAACGCTAGAGGCACTTCCGCTTTGGGGGATCCTGAGGAGAAACTGGAGAGATAGGACATGATAAAGATATGAGATTGTGATCAGAGGAGCCCAGTGGAAAATAAAAACAGGGCGACAGCATAAGCAGAAGGATTAGAGGTTAGGAAAAGGTAAAGAATATTTGACGTATATCCAAGACGATTAGGGTGTTACACCAGTTGCTCTTGGCCGTGAACAATAGCAAATTTGAAGGTTAGTTCACCAGGATAGTCAGTGAAGGGAGAGGAAAGACAAAGCTGGTTGTGAATATTGAAGTCTCCAAGAATAGAGACCTCTACAAAAGGGAAGAGAGTCAGAATGTACTCCACTTTGGATGTTAAGTAGTCAAAGTAGTTAAGTAGTCAGAGTAATGTGAGAGGTATACAGCACAAATAAATTTAGTTTGTGAGTGACTCCAGTCGTAGCCTGATGGTGGAAAATTCGGAAGATTCAAGAGCGTGGGCACGCGAGCAGGTTAAGTCATTGCGCACATAAACGCAACATCTAGCTTTTGATTGAAAATGAGAATAGGAAAAGTAGGAGGGAACAGAAAAAGAGATACTGTCAATTCCCTCAAATACATGTGTTTCAGTGAGGAAAAGATGAGGTTTAGTAGAGGAGAGGTGGTGTTCCATAGATTGAAAATTATATCTTAGGCAGTGAATGTTGCAGAGATTAATGAAGAAAAAAGTTGAGGGGGGTGTCAAGACACTTGGGGTCGTATGATACCAGAAGAGCAGTCTGACCTGGGGGCATTAAGTAGTCCCCTCCCGGAGGACATACCCAAACCCCTACATAAATGGTAGGGCACGAGGAGGTAGCAGATCCGCACAGTAGTCAAACTATTATCCTCAGGGTCCAGAGCTCCTAGTAGGACTGTGAAACCCAGTAATATTTACAGTACATCAAAATACTACAAATATAAGAACAATCAGCTCACAGACGGAAGGGAACAGCCAGGCAACCACTCTCTGATACACCAAAACCCAGCTTGTAACAGAGGAGTTGGTATAAAAGATATCTAATTAATTTAAGAGGCACAGCAACAACCGGCAGGCTCCTGGAGATTTCTACTCCCCACCCATATCAGCAAGAGCGTACTGCCATAACTAAGAAAGTAACGTTTAATGAAACTAAAAGCCCTTTAAGTGTTATTTCCCTTAACTCTCCTTGCCTCTCGCTGCCTCAACTGGTCCGACTTTCTCCTTGGCTGCTTAGACAACGACTGACCCCCTGGTGTAGCGTCAAACGAGACCTTTTGCAAATCTGGGAACAAAAGAGATCTGTGCATGCACAGGATGTTGCTGCCAGCAAATTTCGTACTGCTTCACGCCGGATCTCCAACCTTCCAGCCACCTGCTTTAACTCATCAACAGCCATCTTAGTGAATTATATGAATAAACGGTGCGTATATATATATATATATATATATATATATATATATATATATATATATATATATATATATATATATATATATATATATATATATATATATATATATATATATATATATATATATATATATATATATATATATATATATATATATATATATATATATCCAGGGTGACCACAGAAACACTCCTTGATTACAAATATTTATAATATCAAAATTTAAATGAATATTCCCACAATTTTGGTGGCTACAGTTGCACAAACTAACGAAGTTTTTTTTCCTCATTGGTTGATATCATTGACACCTGGTGTGTGCCTCTTTTGTTGCTCAGCAAACATCAAAGTGATAAGCTCTTTCCAGACTCTTTGCAACATATCCGATGATGCGTTCCTGCATTTCATCCATGATCGCAAGCAATGGTGGTACAAAACTTTGTCTTTGACATATCCCCAAAGGAAAATGTCACAAACAGTTAGGTCTGGTGACCTTGGGAGCGACTTTCAAAACACTTGTCATGGGGTCAAGCACGGCCAATCCATCTGTTTGGTATGTTCACATTGAGAAATGTGCATTTTGCTGTAAATATTAAAATGCAGGATTTTGATGCTGCGCAGAATTGCTCAAGTTTTGTGTTGGTCATCCACCTTGTCCAGAAATTTTAGTGGAGAGTAGGTGCTTTGATTTCTCCCGCAGCAAGTTGTGGAAGGCTGTAGCAACAAGGGTAATGTCCTTTACATGCTCGGGAGCAGTTCTAATAAGTTGTCGGAATACCTGGAAACAGAATTCCGAATGCATTCTCTGAAGTTCTCCGAGCACGAGGCAATTCACCTCGGCCTGGAGAGGGTTTTAAAGGAAAAGCATTGTCTCAACTGAATACATATGGGGACCGCTTATCCGTAAAAGGAATATTGTGTTACCCTGCCTTGCCCTGCCCTGAGATATTTAGCAGTTTTTGCTCCACAGCTTCCTTCAGGGTGCATCTATCCCATACACCGCCGTCATTTACCCTCCCACAAGCACAAACATCCACATACAGGAATTTGCAGTCAGCATCAATTATCTTTATAATCATAATAGTTTGATGTAGATTTGGGTAGCTTCTGTATCAAAAGTCATTTCCCATCTTATACTTCTATGCACATGGGAAAGTTCGTCTGGTGATGAAAGGCACTAGCCACTTTCAGCCACTCCTCTGTACGTGGAAGCTTCACATATTCTATTTGTACGACTTGATATATAGCCCAATGCATTGATGGAACAATCATGGACATGAGGATGTGGTTTATCCTAAATTGACTGGACAGTGACCGGTAGGATTCTTCTAAAAAAAAATAATAAATAAAAAAAAAAAAAAAATATATATATATATATATATATATATATATATATATATATATATATATATATATATATATATATATATATATATATATATATATATATATATATATATATATATATATATATATTGTTACACCAGGGGTATGGGTGCGGGTGGCAGCACTGGGAGAAGCTGGAAAAGAGAGAGAGCGGAGACGCGTGGCCAGAGAGGAAGCCAGCATGTGCCTGCCTGCTTTCCCTGCCTGTTGAGTGCCTGTCGTGCCCTGGAAGACTTGTGGTGCCCCTGTGAACTTGTAAAGCAGTGTACTTGCGGAGGATTTGTCAATAAACCTAGGAAATAGTGCCCGTGTTTTCCCTTGTGCCTCGGCCTCGTGTGTGTGTGTGCCTTGTCCCGGCGTTGAGTGTGACTTATTTGAGGCCCCGCTGCTCTAGTTTCTCGACCCGTGCCCGTGTGGATAACACGCCTGCCCGGAGTGAGGGGTGGGCGCAACAAGTGGTGTCATAGAGTGGGATCTGGGGAACAGTGAGCAGTGAGAGACGGTGAGTCATCATGGAGTCACAAGATGGCCGCCATGATAGGACCGAGGGCGGCTCAAGTGAAGTTAAACCGGGCCAGATGGACTTGATTGCTGGCATGCTGACCGGTATGAGGCAGGAAATGGCAGTCGACCGTGAGGCACAGGCTCAGGGGGTACGTGAGCAGGCAGAAAGGACCGATCAGCTGCCACATGAGCAGGCTGAAAGGACCGATCAGCTGGCATGTGAGCAGGCTCAACGGGCGGACGACCAGGTCCGCCATCTTGAGGATGTGCTACAGAGCAGCCTCGCGTCCTTGAAGGCGGAAACACAGCAGTACACCGATCAGGCTTGCGACAGCGTCAGGAATGAACTGCTGGACAAGGTGCAGAGTCTGGAAGGTGAGGTCCAGGGCCTGAGGGAAGAGGTGAGGACGGAGAAGCAGCGGCGCGATCTGGCAACAGCGCGCGCAGAGGAACAGGCAGCCCCACTTGTTCTGGGGGGAACCGTCCGGGTGGCGGACTTGCTGGGGCCTGCCTGGGGCCCTTGGCAAGAACTCTCGGCTTGGGGGCCTCGCAGCGTCGTGTCAGAGCCGGTAGCTGCTTCAGGGGGCTGGGAAGCCATCGGAACCCCTCCCTTGAGCCCGACTGGTGGCACACTGGGGATCAGTCAACCTCCCCTTCTGCCGCCATCACCCTCTTTCTCTCCCTCCCCCGGCCGCCCCGCCACCTGCCCGCACGAGTCGCGTTCTCCACCCCTTAGTCCCTCGGCTTCCCGGCGTTTGGGGAAACGCAAGCCGGTGGAGTACGACGGTAAGGTAGCCTGGGAGGCTTATGTCGCCCAGTTTGAGATGCTAGCCTCTGCCCAAGGCTGGAACGAGGCTGAGAAGGCGCTTCAGTTGGCAACAGCGCTGCGAGGCCCCGCTGTGGAGTTCTTGGGGCACCTGCCGCCAGCCCAACGCGCCTGTTATGGAAGTGTGGCAGAAGCCCTTCAGCGCCGCTTCGGGCACCACCACCAGGCCGAGGTGTACCGGGCTCGCCTGAAGAAGACTCGGGAGCGGGGCGAGACGCTGTCCCAGTTGGCGCAGGACGTGGAGGTGTTGGTAAGAAGGTCGTATCCCGCGGCCCCGGAAGAAATGATTGTGGTGCTGGGCCGAGATTCCTTCATCGACGCACTAGACGACCAGCAGCTGCAAATCTACGTCAAGCAGGCGCACCTGGGGACCTGCAGGTGGCGCTGGCGAGGGCCTTGGAATTTGAGGCCTTCCTGAAGACGACCAGCGCCCAAGGGGCGGCCGCCCAACCCCGCCGTAACCTCCGAGGCCGGAAGGCGAAGGTGGAGAAGAAGCCACCGTCGAGGAAGGCAAGCCCAGACGGTTTTCGTGGCTCATGTTGGGGCTGTAGCGAAAAGGGCCACAGACGCAGTCAGTGCCCGAGGGAACGGAGGACGCGTTCTCTCGACCGGCTGGGTTCTGATGGATTTCAGCCTTGCTGCAAGGACTGCGGCAAGTCTGGCCACCGCTCCAGTACCTGCCCCAAGCCAAAGGAAGTGGTGTCCTCAGTCCCTGGGCCCCGCCTTGTGTAAGCTGCCGCCGGACAACCTGCGCGATGCAGGTGGAGGGCTTAGTGGACTGGAACCCATGCCGCCTGACAGTGGACACCGGGACTGAGAAGACTTTGGTGCGGCCTGACATGCTGGCCGCCACTCGAGTCCCAGACGCGCCACAGAGGCTGTGGCTTGACGGGGCACTGTATACAGCTCAAGGGTCCAGTGGATGTTCGTATCGGTGTGGGCAGCGCTGTGGAGCGGCTGCCGGTGTACGTCGCCGACTTGGACGAACCATGTCTGCTGGGACTCGACTCGCAGAGCAAGGCTTGTGTCGACCTTGGACGGAAGCTGATGAGGGTGCGTGGCCAAGAAGTGCCCTTGCTTCCAGAGGTCGGCTGTGTGGAGGTAGTTGTGGATGAGAGAGTGCACCTTGCCCCTAGGACGGAGGCCAGAGTCCGGTGTCGACTGTCCAGAGCGATGCGTGGATCGGAAGGCATGGTGAAGACCACAGAAAACCTGCGACTGGCTGACGGCGTGGCAGTCGGGCGGAGCGTCGTTCAAGCGGGGGAGGAGTTAGTTACGGTGCTGGTAGCTAACCTCTCCGATGAGGCTCGGAAGGTGTCCGCTGGGGCCAAGCTGGGCACTTGTGAAGAAGTGGAGCACTCTGAGGAGACGTATGACCGCCGCATGAGGAACGTGAGGTACGCTGTTGGTGACAGAGTGTGGCTGTATAACCCCCACCAGAAGTGAGGGCTCTCGCCGAAGCTCCAGAGCCCTTGGGAGGGGCCATACACGATGGAAGCAGTCCTCTCTGACGTCACGTATCGGATTCGCCGGGGACGGAAGCGACCGTCTGTTGTCCACATGGACCGGCTGTGGCGTTACCACGGTCCGGGCCGCTACTCCTGGGGCCATGGCGGGGAAGACGAGGACGTAAGCCCCAGCAGCAGCGACGAGGATGTGGCAGAGGCTGCCCGAGACAGGAATGAGCGTGGAGCAGGCAGCGCGGCGAGTGACAGTGGTGACCTTGACCCTGAACTTGGGGCTAGAGACGCCCCCCCTGGGTGGTGCTGCTGACTCGCCGCAGCCCACGCCTCCACCACCACAGTGACATCGGCGGCAGAGGCGTAGACCAGGGTGGATGAGAGACTTTTGTGATGTTCCTCAGGATTAATTTTCTTTGTGTATTTAATTTATTTATTTCCACTTATTTTTTTGTGTGTATGTGTGTGTCAGGGCAGCCGGGTCGTCTGCCTTGTAGGCGGGGGGGATAGTGTTACACCAGGGGTATGGGTGCGGGTGGAGCACTGTTGGAGGTGGCAGTACTGGGAGAGGCGGGAAAGGATTGAGAGCGGAGACGTTGGCCCGAGAGGAAGCCAGCGTGTGCCTGCCTGCTTTGGAAGTGCTTCCCTACCTATTAAGTGCCCTGTTGAGTGCCTGTCGTGCCCTGGGAGACTTGTGGTGCCCCTGTGAACTTGTGAACTTGTGAACACGGAATCGTCTTCTTCATCGAAATGTCAGCTAGCACCAACCAGCACCGTGTGAACAACCCACCAGCGCCGCCTGCTGCAAAATCGCCGAAGCAAGATGGTATCGACTTGAGAATTCCCGGAAAAAAAAAAAAAAAAACTCTAGTGTGACTGCGCTTTTGTTTATAATACTGACGGAGCGCATAGGGCTCCTGGGTGCGAGGAGATAGTGTGACGATTTGGGGGAGAGCGTTGGTGACGAGAGGTTGGCTGTGTTGGAAATCGTGTTTGTTTCCTGCCGGTTGGTGGTCTCTGCTTTGTGTGTTGATTGTGTGTGTGTGTGTATTTTTTTTTTCTTTCTTTCTTTTTATATATAGTTTTATTCCTTTCATATATTTTGTGTTCATTGGTTTTCCATCTTTTGTGTTTATTGGTTTTTACTTTTTTTTTTTTTTTACTTGTACAATGGTTTTCTTTTTTTTTTATGATCTGATTCGTGTTCGATGGTTTCCTGTTAATGATTCACTGATTATATTTTTCTTGCCTTCTTTTCTCCTGTTTCACAAGCTATCTAGGCCGTCAATATAATGGTGTTTATATAGATCACTGACACATTATGGCCTCTTGATGAAGTCGGTGAAATAATTGAATGGTTTGATAAGGTGGAGTTTATTGCTGAGCTGAAAGATATTAAGAATCTTGAAAGTATTGTTTCACTGTTTTTGGAGGGAACGCTTTATCAGTGTACAACGAATTAATTTTTTGTAAAAAGATACAATATGATGAAACCAAGGCTTCGCTAGTTGCTGCGTTCCATTCCATGCTTATGTGGATTTCACGAGACGTTTGTGGGACGATGAGCCTGTCGACGTTTATTTGACAGACTTGAGGAGGCTTGCTTGACTGGCAAATATTTCTTCTAACACATTGTTAGTGTGTTCATTTGTTCTTGGGCTTCCGTCCGAATGACGCTGCCATTAGATGAGAATGTTGATCGCGCACGATCATTAATTGCCGAATTTCATGATAAAACTGTGGCAGTTGTTGATGTACCGCGTGGTGAAGGTAAAAAACGATGAGTTGCCTAATCAGCTAATTAAGTGTTTCAAGTGTGGCAGCCCGCATTCCCCTCGGTCCTACCCAAAACGAAAATTTACTCGTTGGAAATGCGGACAAGAAGGTCATTTGTCGAGATTCTGTAAGCAAGGAAACGAGATTGGAAGAACTGTTGCGCCAGGAGTTCTTCCTAAATGGGAGTAAAGGCGCTTCCTGTTGTGAATACTGCTGTAATCACAACAGGTGAGAGCATTGGTTGATATGGGTTGTTCATGTTCGGTCCGGTCCTATTGGATCCTGGTGTCGTTGGAGGGTTACATAAGGAATCTTGTTCTATCGTAGCTTTTAATGGAAGTCAGGTTGCCTGTCAAAGCAACGTTGTTGTACCAGTTTGGACTGTTGTGATGCGGTTGTGGATTGCGTTGATGCCCGTTTCTTTGGTGATATCGACATGATACTTCATTGATAAGTGTGGGAGTTTGTTGATTCAAGGTAGTTCCGTTAGATTTGAGAAATATGTATGGTATGTACACTGTAACTGTAGCCACGTGGTGGGTGTGTCTGTTGCTAGGTCTTCATTGGGTATGTTTCTAGAAGACTGATTTTTCTGCTGTGTTTGATGGTAAGGTGTGGATCGTGAAGAGACATTGGAAAAATACAATTGCCCCTGATCTGAGAAGTAATGTTGACTGTTACAAAAGTGTGAAAACAAAACTGTACACATAAAAGTGTAGAGTCAGTAAAGAGTCAGTTTGAGGATGAGATGGAAAGTTGGATTGGATTAATAAAGGTTGGCTCGTTCATTGTGATGATAGTCCAGGAAGAGACTGGATCATTTCCTCTCAGAGAAGTCTTTCAAGAAACCAAAAATAAGGTGAGACCGGTTCTTGACTTTCTTGAGTTAAATGAGTTTTTTGAGTGCCACCGAGGAGCCGACGCTGCTGTTTACGATGAAACTTTGAGACGTTCGCGACGTAAATCCGAGCCTCTGAAGTTAGTAGACTTAAGTCATTTTATCTTCAAATTCATGTCGATAAAATTTTGTGAGCATATCACCGGGTGAGATATAAAGAAAAGACCATATTTTTGAGTCGACTAGAATTTCGCTTAAACTGTGCTCCCAAAATAATGACTCGAATCTTAAATGAGATTTCATCAAAGGATGAGCGAATAAGACGGGGCACCGACATTTACATTGATGACATATTGATAGATGAGAATGTCATTTCAGTGTAAAAAGTCGTGTCACACCTTAGGAAGTATGGATTGAAGCTACCTGAAGATACCTGAAAAATTGGAAGGATTGCATTTGCATCGTGGAGCTGAAGGTAGCTTACACTTTTGTCACGGAAATGAAATTCCCACTGATTGTGATGAAAACAATTAGTAAAAGAGGACTGTTTTCATTATGTGGTCGTTAGGTTGGGCATTATTCTCTGTGTGTCTGGCTGCGAATCGCATGCAGCTGTGTTAAGAGAGAGAGTGAGGGAAATGCGTGGGATGATTAGATTGGTGAACAAGCTCAGAATATATTGAGAGAAATCTTAGAAAGAGTCAAGCGAAAACATCCTGTCGGTGGTGTGTGTTCCGTGCCTAATGTGGAGGAGGGAACTGTCTTGTGCAACGCGAGCAGTCTTGGCATTGGAGTGGTGGTAGAGATATAAGGTTTAATTGTTGAGGAGGGGGCATGATTAAGAAAGGCGTATGATGCTACTCACGTAAATATTGCTGTGTTGGATGCAGTTATAAAGGGTCTCAATGAAGCATTTAAGTGGGGTTTGAAGTCTCTCCACTTAAAAACTAATTCCGCATCAGTTTTGAGCGGGATCCGTGCTTTGCTATCAGGACATTACCGAATAAAAGTTACAGAAATGTCTGAAATGCAGGTTAAAAGACGATTATCAGTCATTCGTGTGGTTATAAATTAATACGGTTTGGAATTCAACATATTGTTTGTTGAATCTAATGGAAATAGAGCCGACGTGCTTATGTGTGTGAGATCTGGGTACGTACTATCCAAACTAATGTATGTTCGCATTCAATGAGCTTAAAAAATTTGCACCAGCAACATCATTATGAAATGGGTCGTTCACTTTATTTGGCCCAACTTATTGATCAAAGGCAAGACGTTGAGTGATGTGTTTGCAGTTGTTTGAAGTGCCGTTCAACAGATCCATCTCCTTCTAAGCACGAATCAGGTGACCTAAATATGGAAGAAAATTGGAAGAAAATTGGAAAATTGAAGAAAATTAGTTACGTATTAACGTTACTCACTACAGTGGAATGTGTTCTCTTATGATGATTGATTGTGGCTCTAGTCTGTTTGCAATGTGGGGGAAGATTTGATCAGAAGATGCCAAGGAAATATATCACCATCTTGATGAGATATTCAGAGAACTAGGCGTTCTCGCTGAGATTCTGCTGGATAATAGCTGTGCATTTTGGACAATTCAGGTAACTGAGGTGTGCGTGCGAAGGAACATAGAGTTCCACTTCCGTGCAGCTTATCGACCTTCAGGGAATGGAATTGTTGAACGTCATCATTAGATGATTAAAAGTAGAGCAGCGCATAGCAACACCAGTGAGGAGAAGGCAAGGGGCAAATTAGTTAAATCTAGAAAGGAAACTAGCTTAGGGATGGTGAGAAATAGCTTAAGTGTTTACTACACAAATTGTAGAAGTATTCTGAATAAAATAGACTTGCTTAGAGGAATCGCGTGTGTAGAGAAATTTGATATCATTGCTTTAACTGAAACTTGGTTAGATATGTCAGGAAAAGTATTTAATCCAGAGGTTAAGATAGATGGGTATACAATGTTCTATAAAGATAGAGAAAACAGGAGAGGAGGAGGTGTCGCGTTATACGTTAGGGACACATTACAGTGCTGTATGAACAATAGAATTAAAACAGATAACAAAGCAGAGTCGATATGGGTAGATATTAAGGAAGGATCGCAGTCAGTAGTACTAGGGGTAGTTTACAGACCACCGACCAGTACAGAGGAAATTAACACCTCACTGTGGCAGGAATTAAATAGAGCAGGCAGGTACAGTCAGGTATGTGTGGTAGGAGATTTTAATTTTAGGAATATCGACTGGAGTCTGATTGTGGGTAACAAGGAAGCAGAGGAATTCCTTAAGGTAATTCAGGATAATTTTTTAAAACAGGTAGTCGTAGAACCCACAAGGGGGAATAATATTCTAGATTTAATTCTTACTAACAGGGAGGAAGCAGTCACGCAGGTAGAGGTTGGAGGACAGCTAGGTAACAGTGACCATAGGGAAATTAGGTACAATCTAGAATGGGAAGAAACTGTTAGAAATAAAAACACTAGTAAAATACCTGACTTTAGGAGAGCAGATTTTGAAGAATTAAAAAGGTACCTCCAAGGAGTGGACTGGCAAAGGATGCAGGGTGAGGTCAGGTCAGGGACGGAGTTCAGAGAGATAAGGCAGGATGAGGGAGGTGAGGTGAGGCTCCAGAAGGGAGGAGGAAAGAGGAAGGGGGGAGATAGGTGTGAGTATGTTGGAATGTCAGGTCATGCTGAAATGAGAGAGGTAAGGTCGAGGCGAGTTGATGAGGGAGGGGAGAGGATGGTAGGGAACGAGATGAGGGGTTTAGGTGAAGTAAATGTAGATGAATTGTATAAATATTTCGTAGATAAAGTTCATACAGGTCAATTAGCAAATATCCCGTATAAAACAATAAAATCACAAAAAAATGACCCTAAATGGATGACTGCTAGGTTAAAGCATTATATAGGGCGTAAGAGAAGTATATATAAGAGATTAAGGGCAGGTGAGGAAGTTTTAAGGACACAGTATAATGAATTAGTTAGAACAGTCAGGAAGTTAACGAGGAAAGCTAAGGACAATTATGAATTAAAGGTAGCCAGCCAGGCGAAGACGGACCCCAAGGGATTTTATCAGGTATACAGGACGAAAAATAAGGATACTGTAGGTCCATTAAAGGCAGCAGATGGGGAACTGGTTAGTTCTGGGGAGGAGATTAGTAAACTTCTGAATGATTATTTTTTAACTGTCTTCACTCAGGAAAACATGCAGGATATGCTAGATAGTGAACAGGTGTTTAGAGCAGATGAGTATGAGAAGCTGACGGATATTTCCATAACTAGGGAGATAGTGGAGCAGGAGATAGATAGGCTAAAAAAGTTCAAGTCACCAGGACCTGATGAAATATATCCCAGAGTACTGAAGGAATGTAAAAAGATTATTAGTGAGCCGTTAGTTTCTGTCTTTAGGAAATCACTGGAGTCGGGTGAGGTACCAGTAATGTGGAGGCAGGCTAATGTAGTACCCATCTTTAAGAAAGGGGATAAAACTTTAGCGTCTAATTATAGACCTGTCAGCTTAACTTCAGTTGTAGGTAAAATGTTAGAGTCAATAATAGCCAGGAACATTAGGGAACATTTAGACAAACATAACTTGATAAATCAGTCACAGCATGGCTTCACGAAGGGGAAGTCTTGCCTGACAAACTTGTTAAGTTTTTACAGTAAGGTGTACGAGGCAGTAGATAATGGTGATAATTATGATATCTTATATCTGGACTTTAGTAAAGCATTCGACAAGGTGCCCCATCAAAGGCTCCTGAGAAAGGTTAGGGCGCACGGGATAGATGGGAAGGTGTTAGGTTGGATAGGGTCATGGCTTGGTAACAGGCGACAGAGAGTGCTAATAAACGGCTCGAAATCCGAGTGGGGTCATGTCATTAGTGGGGTGCCACAGGGATCAGTATTAGGACCATTATTATTTCTAATATATATCAATGACTTGGATAGTGGAATTAGTAGCGATGTTAGTAAATTTGCGGATGACACAAAGATAGGTAGATTAATTAGGTCAGAAGCGGATGCCATCGCCTTGCAGACAGACTTAGATAGAATGAATGAATGGACGGATAGATGGCAAATGCAATTTAATATCAATAAATGCAAAGTGCTTAGCGTAGGTAGAGGAAACCCACACAATAGGTACACATTAAACACCCAAACTCTGGTAGGTACAGGGTACGAGAAAGATTTGGAGTTATAGTTAGCTCTGAACTCCGTCTAGGGAAACAATGCATAGAAGCCAGAAACAAGGCAAATAGGGTACTAGGATTCATTTTTAGGAGTGTTAAAAGTAGAAGGCCGGAAGTAATATTAAAGTTATACTTGGCGCTGGTCAGACCTCATCTAGACTACGCTGTGCAGTTCTGGTCCCCACATTACAGGAAAGATATAGGTCTATTAGAATCAGTACAGAGGAGAATGACTAAAAGGATTTAGGGGATGAGGAGTATTCCTTACGAAGCGAGGTTGAAGCGGTTAAATTTACATTCTCTAGAGAGACGTAGGTTAAGAGGGGACCTGATAGAAGTCTTTAAGTGGTATAAGGGTTATAACAAGGGAGATGTAAGCAAAATTCTTAGGATCAGCAACCAAGGTAGAACAAGAAATAACGGGTTCAAGCTTGAAAAATTTAGGTTTAGGAAGGAGATAGGAAAAAATTGGTTCTCAAATAGAGTGGTAGATGAGTGGAACGGACTCAGTAATCATGTAGTTAGTGCCAGGACACTAGAGAGCTTTAAGAGAAGATTAGACAAGTTTATGGATGGGGATAACAGATGGAAATAGGTAGGATTGTTTCCTACAGGGACTGCCACGTGTAAGCCTGGTCGCTTCTTGCAGCTTCCCTTATTTTTATGTTCTTATGTTCTTATGTCTTTTTAATGTTGTATTTTGGTATAAGTTACCAGTAAGACCTAATTTTGTAAAGAAATTGGCTCCACGTAACACTCTGCAGTCTGTACACATACACGTGGAGACATCCGTTGGTTGAACCGAATATGAATTGTCGTGGGAAGGCCAATGTTCACGTCGGTGAAAGCGTCTTAAGCCCAGTTTACACTAGTCCGGTTTTACGGATTCCGTCTCTGTTCACTGTTCAACAAAGACGTCACAAAAAATGGAGTCCGTTCTGAACGGAGGAGTTGGCCGCCGTTTTCTTAACATGTTTGTCAACGTGGCCGCGGGAACTGACCTCCTCGACAAGGAATTTCTATACTTCTTGCCACCTTGCTGCTTGCTACTGACGAAGTGAGGCCAGTGAGGAGATCTATCCTAGTATTTCCCGGTTGACTGGTTGTCAGTTATTAAAACAGCCATTATCATAGCTGCTGAGTGAGGCTTCTTGTGTTTCTGCTGTTTGCTGGGCTGACCTGTCCAATCCATCCCTGTGTTTGTGTCTACATGTTTTGCGGTGGTGCCGTACTTCATCCTAGGATCCCAATCACTCCTCTTTTTCCACGGTGTAAAAATGTTTAATTTTACATTTAATTTACAATATAACATTATTACATTACGAGGCTGTAATTCAATAACGCTTTTTCATGTACATGAGTATCATACCTAGAACATTCAAAATATCAGTACGTGCAACACTGCCCGTCTCTCCCTATAAAGTTAAACTTGGTTCATCTCTTCCGCTCGACGGCGTCCGTTCAAGCAGAGGCAGAAACGGAGCCCGGTTCCCACTACAGTTGCTCGAACGGAAACGGTGGTGTTGTTGGACGGTGTACGGAAAAGGAATCCGTAAGAACGGAGTAGTGTAAACCGGGCCTTAGTTAAGCCACCAGATGCTAAATATGGAGGTAAATGGAGTTCCTCGACTCCTCGGCATTCGGAGACTTTTTGAAGAAAGTGATAAATCTGAAACTGAAACTGAAGACTGAATCCGTTAGTGATGATCAGCAAGAGAAGTGTAAAGTACTTGTAGCTGCTAGCCCAGTTCGGTGACGCAGGAAACCAATATGTTTGCGTGATTATTTTCGAGATTGATGATTTCGAAATCACGTGGGAGTGTGCAGTTGATGTCCTGGATAGGATTCAATCTGTTTCCGTCGTTTGGATTTGACGTTTATATTTACGGGACGTTTATAGTGACGGAGTGCAGCGGGTAGGGAGTGTGGTGATTCAGAGGAAAGCGTTGGTAACAAGAGAGATTGTCTGTGTTGGAGGTTGTGTGTTTGTTTCGTGCCGGCTGGTGGTCTCTGCTTTGTGTGGTGTTTGGCTTCTCCTTTTTATGTATTAATTGATTTTATTTATTCATTATTATTTTTTTTTCTTTTTATGTATTTTCCTGTCCTCCTTCGTCCTGCTTTTTCACAGATCCAGACATGTACTCAGGGTGTTGGCTGCTCGCGCTTTTGCCACCTCAACCCCTGAGTTACCTGATCAGACAGGACCATGGCCAGCATAGCGCGAGCCGTAGAGACAGCGCCACACGACCTATATGCGTTGCTAAGTGGTGCGAAATCAAGACATTCAGTATTATATAATAACATATAATGTTGGAATAATTTATGCAAAATAAAGAGGGTGAAGAGATGCTGCTTGGGAGTTTAATACAGAGGAGTTTGAACGGGTGTGAATGAGAAGAAAACTGAAGGCAGTGCAGGAAACAGCAAGGTAATGAGATGCTCCAGGGAGGCAGGTGGTAAGACTGAATGGTGAAGAGGTAAAGGAGGTAAACTGTTTCAGATATCTTAGATCTACATTAGTGGCAGATGAAGTAGAGACAGAGGTTAGAGTTAAGGTGAAGGAAGCAGTGAAAGTGTTAGGAGGTATGAATAGACTGTTTAAGAGTAGAGCACGTGGAATGAATGTAAATAGAATATTGTATGATGGAGACGAGATGTCTACGGAGTATTTGTGGAGTAACTCAGAAAAGAAGTGAGGAAAAAAGATGTGAGGGGACTTGGCAGAACGGGGAGAAGAATACGTGCTGAGATGGTCTGGACATGTTGAGAGAATGGCTGGCGAAGAGAATAGTAACATCAAGTGTGCGAATTGTGAACTTACGAGGTAGGCCATGTAATGGATGGATAAATAGCGTATAGGAGGCTTTAAAGGAAAGAGGACTGACAATGGAGCATACTGAATGATTGTGCGTGACATCATCATCACCATCATCATCATCATCATCAATGATTAGTGAGTTTCATTCACACAAAGATGGAGTTCAGTAACTACAAAAAAAGAAAAAAAGAAATAGATATACAACATGCACAGGACAAGTTATCATTGCGCCCACCACATACCGCGCCATGTTAAAGGGAAGGTAGCCGAACAGCGTCCCAGGAAGGCTTAAATATTGCATCTTCACGTCTTCCTTCAGAGCAAAGAACTCCTTTTTAGCTGCAATCACCTCACTCAACTGGAATGAAGTAAGACCGAAGTTTAAACATGTTTCCATTTAATTATTTGTTATTTATCTATTTATCCGTTTGTTTGCTCATTTGTTTATTTAAACAGATATTTATAAATGTTAAAGGAGTAAAAAAATGTTTGTCATAACGTACAAAGAAAAAGAAATCCTGTTATTTGTAATAAAGAATTTTTATTTATTTTTTTTTTTTTTCTTTGGGAGGGGGACGATATGAGGGATGGCCTGGTGTGTTCAGGGAAACATAAGCAAAATGATTGAGAAGATTAGAAGAGGGTTACATGTGTCCTGTACCGAGATCACAGGGACTGATGACGATTACAGTGATGACACTGACATACCATGTCCTCATCAATGCCGTGGTTGATCAGGAAGGCACACCCGTTACTACAGAAGGCGGAGCCGATTTCTCTAGCCAGTCGCCCTAGTTCATGCAGGTCCCCAATTTCTGTTCCACCTGCAAAACGGCGAGAGCAGATTGTTTGTTTTGTAAAGTGAGGTACATGATCACCTAAAAGCAGCTACACAAATCCTAATTACACGTTTCTTTACCTGTATTTCCAGAACGACCGCACCAATATTAATAGAGTTCCTCTGAATAACTTGTAAATAAACATACCTTTAACGCCCAAGTCCACGGTTGGTATTCCGGTAGCCGCAAAGTATTTCGCCATCTCTCGCGAGGCTCACGTTTCATAATGCGTATTGCTTTAGCACCGCTATCGCCATGTGGAGTTCCATCACTTCACTACAAGGGCACGCTTAAGATAAAAAAGATAATGTGGATGGCAGTGAATTTTACAGCTGCAAACAAGGCCACATGTCGAACTAGCATTTATTTATTTATTCTATTTATTTATTTATTTTTCATTTTAAGAGAGGCACTCACCAAGGGAAACAAAAATTTTGAAAAAAAAAGGCCTACTAGCGTGGCAATCCCAAAGAGAAGTCAAAAGGATTATCGAAAAATGGAGAGTGTCTTGAAGGAGTTCAAGCCATATGGAACAGTAGCTATTGCAAGAAAATGTTACCCAAATCAGCAGAGGCAAAACGCCAGAGGCACCTTCAGTTTGGGTGTTCTTGCGAAGGAATTGGAGCGATAGGCCAAGATTCAGATCTGAGGTTGTGATCGGAGGAGCCCAACGGAGAGGACATAAGCAGAATTAGAAGTTAGAAAAAGATCAAGAATGTTAGGCATATCTCCAAGACGGTCAGGAATACGAGTACTAGTTGGATAACGGCAAAACTGTTCACTATATATAAACGTGGGTATAAAGTAATCCCAAGTAATTATAGAGCAATTAATGTTATCAATACAATAGCAAAATTATATGACATGGTCCTGTCAGCTCGCCTCCATCAGTGGTTTGTGCCTCACCGGGAACAGGCGGGGAGTCAGCCAGGAAGAGGATGTGTGGAACATCTGGTAACACTCAGAGTGTGGATGGATATTGCTCGAAGGAAAAAACTGAAACTATTTATTACATTTGTGGATTTCAGTAGAGCTTATGATTGTGTACCGAGGTTTGATTTGTTTATGTCGTTGAAGAGGATGGGATGTGGTGTTACTATGCTCTTAGCTTTGGCTGCAATGTATACATGTACGAATAGTGTGGTAGGAACTGCTGTCATCGCAACCACCGTTGGTGTGCGTCAAGGCTCACCCACATCTTGTATACTGTTTATCCTTATGTTAATGAAATTATACAAATGTTAAAACAACGATGTCCTGTGGATGGTTTCCTTGCATGGTTGCATGTTTTAGTCATGATGGATGACACTATACTGTTATCAACAACTCCAGATGGAATGAAAAGTAAGATAAAAAATTTACAAGAGTTTTGCAGCACTCGTGGTATGATCATTAATGATAATAAGACGAAATTTATGGTGTTGAATGGAGATAAGGAAGATAAGGAAAATATAATTACTGAGAATAATGTTATTAGTTGTTGTGATCACTACATTTATCTAGGAAGTCCCTTTACTGATGATGGCTCTCCATCAACTGCAATTAAGTTACATGCTAATATGAAGATGTGCCATACTTTTAAATTTATATCTTTCATTAATAAGAATAATGATGTGTCATTTATAGTTAAGAAAAAAATATTTGATGCTGCACTTATGTCGTCGCTGCTGTACGGTTGTGAATCCTGGCTCAATGGAGTCACGAAGCCTATAGAAAAACAGCATAAATGGTGTATAAAGCAACTTCTTGGCGTAAGAAAAACGACGAACAATGATGTTTGCATGGTAGAGTTGGGCATGCCCCCAGTCTGTCCACTGGTTAAGGCAAAACAAAGAAAATTTTTTTAAAGAAATGTGGACAAAAAGAAACACAATGGATGACGACCCACTGATATATGCAATTAAGGCGGCACTAAGGTATAATGATGTTGTGTCCAGGTATATGACAGACTTGATCACTGTCGACATTGACGATGTGCACAGTGCAATGGATGAGGTGAAGACCCGTGTGAGAGTTTCAGTATCAAACAGGCTAAGTTTTTATAAGTCTGTTAATAGTGAACTAATAGTGCATGACATTTATATAAAAAACGTTAAAGTCAATGAATTGGAACGAGTGTCCTGGACAAGGTTACGTCTGTCGTGACACTCGTTGGCAGTTGAAAAGGGACGCTGGAATCGGCGAGGAAGGGGTCGTCTTCCCTTGGAGGAAAGATTGTGTTCATGTGGTATGATTCAAACGGAGATACATGTTCTTGAAAATTGTCCTATTTCCAGTCACGTTAGAGAAAGAAATAATGTAACGACAGTTAGTAATTTATTTGTTGATAGATCTGATTATATAAATGTTTGTAGAATTGTACATGAAGTATTGTCTTTATATTAATGTTGGATGTGTGTTTGCATAAAAAAAAAGGGGGGGTTTGTTTGGATAAATTCTTGTTTTTTTTATATAAACGTATAGGATTACAATTTAGTTTTTACGCATGTCTTTTATGGGTTTTAAATATTTTCAATGAATTTCTTGTCTAATTATTTACATTCCGCTGTTTTATTTTTATAATGTGTCTTGTTTTTATTTGGTTGCTATGTCAGGTTTTTATGAGTTTGTGTTTTGTTTTTATGCAACAGATTTTATTTTCGATGATATATTTTCAATATCGTAGTTGCAAAAGTTTCCTCTGTATGTTTGTAATTTGGACTATTTTTTAATGTGTTTATTGGTGTGTACTTCCCTGTGGTCAATAAATCAATCAATCAGTCAATGTGCATTGGTGTACATTAAAGAATGAAGATCTCCGCCAAAGGAAAGAGTTAGGATATGCTCCACTTTGGAAGTTAAATAGACAAAGAATTTTTATAGTTAGAGGAGTTAGAAGAGAGGTATACAGCACTGATAAATTTAATTTGAGAGTGACTTTGTAGTCGTACCCAATGGTAGAAAATTTATTTAAAAACGTGGGCAATAGAGTAAGTTAGGTTGTTGCGCACATAGATCCAGCATCCAGCTTTGGATTGAAAATGAGGACAGAAAGTAGGAGGGAACAGAGTGTCAGTTGCTTCAGACACCTGTTGCAATGAGGAAAAAGTGAGAGAGAGGAGGAGAGGTGGCGTTCCACAGACTGAAAATTAGATCTGAAAACGCGATTGTTCCAGAAGTTAATGGATAAAAGTTAAGAGGAGTGTGAAGACACTCAGGTATTAGGAGACCAATTGGACTTGAGGACACTCGTGGTCCCCTTCCAAGACGGGGACTCCAAGGCTAGTGTAGGAGTCGTCTTAATAAATTTTGAATCTTGAGTGAAAGGTGTGCGCGTATTAGGTGCATGTAGAGTTATGTGAAGGAAGAGGGTAGGCTGTGACTGCTCTCTTGTCTTGTGAGACACAAAG